>NW_026961644.1:0-55722 GCF_963924245.1 Chroicocephalus ridibundus
TGGCTTGAGGCGGGAGCTCAACCAAACCAAAAGCTGCTCCCGATTGGTTCAAAACTGGATCCCGACCCTAAAGTCGCTCCTGACTGGCTGGAGACTCGATCCCGCCCCTCCGGAGCGCCGCTCCCGATTGGCTCAACACTAGATCCCGTCCTGATGGAATCGCTCCCGATTGGCCCAACGCCGCACCTCAACCAAACCGAACGCTGCTCCCCATTGGCCCGAAACCGGATTCCCGCCCAACCGAGAATCACTCCGGATTGGTCCAAGACTAGATCCCGCCCTGACCGAGCGCCTCTCCCCATTGGCTCACCGCTAGATCCCACCCCGAGGCAACTTCGCTCCCGATTGGCCCAACGCTGGATCTCAACCAAACTGCAAGTCACTCCCGATTGGCCCGAGGCTGGATCCCAACCTGAGAGTTGCTCCGATTGGCTCAAGGCCAGATCCCGGCCCAACCGAGTCGCTCCTGATTGGCTCGAGGCCGGACCCCGCCCCTCCCGAGCGCCGCTCCTGATTGGCTCAACACTAGATCCCACCCCCAAGGCAACTTCGCTCCCGATTGGCCCAACACGGGATCTCAACCAAACCGAAACCGGCTCCCGATTGGCCCGAAACCGGCGCCCGCCCCCAGAGTCGTTCCCATTGGCTCGTGAGCGGATCCGGCCCCTCCTGATTGGCTGCACGCCCGATCCCCGCCCGGCCGCGCCGCTCCCCATTGGCTCCAGCCTCGCCCCTGCTCCAGCCCGGATCCCGCCCCCCCCCCCCCAGCAGATCCCCGTCCCATTGGACGGCAGCCGGATCCCCCCAGCCCCGCCCCCCCGCCATAGTGCAAATGGTTCCCTATCGGCTAAAAACGTGGAACGAAAAACTGGAAGAACGAGTAAAGCGGCGACGGGGGGGGGGGAAGGGGGCAGCCCCCCCCCCCCCCGCCCCATCCTGACCTCGGGGGGGGGTCCCATGGGGGGAGGGGGGGGATCCCCCCCCCCCCTTCCTATCGACGCAAGTGCAAAGTTGGGGGGGGGGGGGGCTGCGCCCCTCGCTGTGCTTTTCGGTAATAAAAACTTCTTTTTTGGGGGGGGTGGGGATATTTTTGGGGGGGTGCGTGTGGCTGCCTGCGTGCGCGGGGGGGAGGGGGGGGAAGAGGGATGGCGGGGGGTGGGGGTGACGGGGCGGGGGGGGAAGGGGGGGGTCAGAGGAGGGGATCCGTCCGTGGGTCCGTCCGTCCGGTGACAGTCAACTGACCCGCTCGGGGACAGGCGTCCTGGTGTCGACCGTCTCCTCCCGGCCGGGGGGCCGCGGCGCGCTGGGGGGGGGGCGGCGCCGAGGAGGAGGAGGAGGAGGAGGTGGAAGAGGATGAAGAAGACGACGAGGAGGAGGATGAGGAGGATGAGGAGGAAGCAGCGTCCTTGTGCTCGGCCTCCCCTCGGTGTTTGTAGGGCGGCGGTGGCGGGGGGGGGGGCGGCGGTGGCGGCAGCGGCGGGGGGGGGTGAGTCTTAACCGGCTCCTTGGGGCAGCCGTCGGGGGCCGCCGGACCCCCCCGTTCCTCCGAGCACCCCCTCAAGTCCTGCGGGGGGGGGCGGCGGCGGCGGCAGCGGCGGGGGGGGGGGGGGTGGTGCTGGCGCTGTCCTTGGGGCTGGCGGGGGGGTCGGGGGGCAGCGGCGACGGCGGCGGCGACGACGACGACGACGAACCCCCCCGGTCCTTCTTGCGGGGGGGGGACGGCGGCGGCGGCTGGGTGGGGGCCGCCCCCCCCCGTCCCTTGGGGCTGCCGCGGGCGCCGCGGGGTCCCCGTGCCGGCGGGGGTGGGGGGGGGAGGCGGCGGCGGCGGCGGCGGGGGTCCGGGGAGGCGCTCGGGGGGCGCCGACGACGGCGGGGGGGGGGGCCTGGCCGCCTCCCGCGCCTCCAGGACCACCGTCTCCCGCGTCTTCCTCTTCTTGATGGGCAGCACCGTCTCCTGCACGGCCGGCGGCGCCGACGTCTTCTTCTTGGCCTCGGGCGCCGACCCCCCCGCCGCCCCCCCCGGCCCCGCCGAACCCCCTCCCGCCGGTTTCCTCCCCCGTTTTTTGGGGACGCCGTGACTGTCCGGCTCCGTTTTCCGCTTCCTGCCGGGGCGTTTGACGGCCAGGACTTGCGCCGAGGTGGTGGCGGCCGCCCCCGGCTTCGGGCCGGGCCAGCGGCGGCCCCCCCTGGAAGGGCATCTTCACCAGCAGCTTCCCCGAGCTCTTCTCCATGGCCCGCTTCACCTGCGCGCCCTCCGCCGGCCCCGGCGACGCCATCTTGGGCTTGGCGGCCCCGCTGCCCTTGGGCCGGCCCCGGCCCCGGCCCGTGCCCCCGGCGCCTTTGGGGGGTTTGGGCTTCTTGGGGGGCCGCTGCTCCCGCCGCGAGGGGCTGCCCCGGCCCGTGACGGTGAAGTCGAAGTCGTTGGGGTCCAGCGAGGTGTCCCCCACCTTCTCGAAGTAGGCGATGAGCTCCACCTTGGAGCGGAAGGCTTTTCCCTGCGGGCTGCGGGCGAGAGGAGACGCAGAGCTGAAGGGCGGCGGGCGCGGGGAGAGGGGCGACCGGCGGGGGCAGAGGGGTAAACGCGGCGGGAGACGGGCCACAAGGAGGTAAAGTGGAGGGAAACGGGGCGAACGTGAAGGGAAAGGGGGTAAACGCGAAGGGAAACAGGGTAAAAAGAGGTAAAATGGAGGGAAACGGGGCGAACGTGAAGGGAAACGGGGTAAACGTGAAGGGAAAGGGGGAAAAAAGAGGGAAAGCGGAGGAAACGGGGTACAAGGAGGTAAAATGGAGGGAAACGGGGCGAACGTGAAGGGAAACGGGGTAAACGTGAAGGGAAACGGGGAAAAAAGAGGGAAAGCGGAGGGAAACGGGGTACAAGGAGGTAAAATGGAGGGAAACGGGGCGAACGTGAAGGGAAACGGGGTAAACGTGAAGGGAAACGGGGTAAAAAGAGGCAAAATGGAGGGAAACGGGGCGAACGTGAAGGGAAACGGGGCGAACGTGAAGGGAAAGGGGGAAAAAAGAGGGAAAGCGGAGGGAAACGGGGTACAAGGAGGTAAAATGGAGGGAAACGGGGCAAACGTGAAGGGAAACGGGGTAAAAAGAAGTAAAATGGAGGGAAAGGGGGTGAACGTGACGGGAAACAGGGTAAACATGAAGGGAAACGGGGTAAAAAGAGGCAAAATGGAGGGAAACGGGGGTGAACGTGAAGGGAAACGGTAAACGTGAAGGGAAAGGGGGTAAACGTGAAGGGAAAGGGGGTAAAAAGAGGTAAAATGGAGGGAAACGGGGTGAACGTGAAGGGAAACGGGGTAAATGTGAAGGGAAAGGGGGTAAACGTGAAGGGAAAGGGGGTAAAAAGAGGTAAAATGGAGGGAAACGGGGTACAAGGAGGTAAAATGGAGGAAAGGGGGTGAACGTGAAGGGAAACGGGGTAAAAAGAAGTAAAATGGAGGGAAACGGGGTAAACGTGAATGGAAAGGGGGTGAACGTGAAGGGAAACAGGGTGAATGTGAAGGGAAAACGGGGTAAAAAGAGGTAAAATGGAGGGAAACGGGGTAAACGTGAAGGGAAAACGGGGTAAAAAGAGGTAAAAATGGAGGGAAACAAGGTAAAAGGAAAAGGAAACGGTAAACGTGAAGGAAAAACGGGGGCAAAGAGGTAAAAGTAAAGGGAAAATGGGGTAAAAAGAGGTAAAAATTGCAGGAAATCAGGGGCAGAGAGGTAAAAGTGAAGGGAAAACGGGGTAAAAGTGAAGGGAAATCAGGGGCAAAGAGGTAAAAATGAAGGGAAACAAGGTAAAAATGAAGGGAAACATGAGAAAAAAGGTAAAATGAAAGGAAATGGTAAAAAGCTAAAAATGAAGGAAAAGTGGGGAAAAAGAGGTAAAAACGAAAGGAAATGGGGAAAAAGAGGTAAAAACGAAAGGAAAACGAGGTAAAAATGAAGAGAAAGAGGTAAAAATGATGGAAAAACGGGGAAAGAGGTAAAAAAGAAGGGAAACAAGGTAAAAATACAGGGAAACGGGGCAAAAGAGGTTAAAGTGAAGGAAAAAGGGGTAAAAAGCTGTAAAAATCACGGAAAAAGGGGTAAAAGGAGGTAGAAATGAAGGCAAACAAGGTAAAAACGAAGGAAAAGTGGGTAAAAGGAGGTAAAAATGATGGAAAAGGGTAAAAAGGGGAAAAATGAAGGGAAGCGAGGTAAAAATGAAGGGAAAACGGGCAAAAAGAGGTAAAAATGGAGGGAAATGAGGTAAAAACAAAGGAGAAACGGGCAAAAAGAGGTAAAAACGAAGGAGAAACGGGTAAAAAGACGTAAAAACGAAGGGAAACGAGGTAAAAATGAAAGGAAACGGGCAAAAAGAGGTAAAAACGAAGGCGAAATGGGTAAAAAGACGTAAAAACGAAGGGAAACGAGGTAAAAATGAAAGGAAACGGGCAAAAAGAGGTAAAAACGAAGGCGAAATGGGTAAAAAGACGTAAAAACGAAGGGAAACGAGGTAAAAATGAAAGGAAACGGGCAAAAAGAGGTAAAAACGAAGGCGAAATGGGTAAAAATGAAGGGAAACGGGCAAAAAGAGGTAAAAACGAAGGAGAAATGGGTAAAAAGAGGTAAAAATGAAGGGAAACGAGTAAAAATGAAGGGAAACGAGGTAAAAATGAAGGGAAACGAGGTAAAAATGAAGGAAACGGGCAACAAGAGGTAAAAACGAAGGCGAAACTGGTAAAAATGACGGGAAACGGGCAGAAAGAGGTAAAAACGAAGGAGAAACGGGTAAAAAGAGGTAAAAACGAAGGGAAACGAGGTAAAAACGAAGGGAAACGGGCAAGAAGAGGTAAAAACGAAGGCGAAACGGGTAAAACTGACGGGAGAGGAGGCGCAAAGGAAGAAGGGCAAGGGGCACCGGGAGGCAGAAGCGGGGGCGAAGGGAGGGCGCGAGGCCGGGCCGCGGGCCCACGGAGGGCGCGTCGGGGGCCGCGCGAGGCGCTCACTTGATCAGGTAGACGTCGTACTTGCCGGCCGAGCGCCCCGACTTGCGCTGCTTGAGCTTGCGCGTCCAGCCCTCGGGCAGCGTGGGGTCGTCGTACATGGGCCCCCGGTCCCGGATGATGGAGCGTCGCTGCTTGGGGGAGGCCGAAGCCTCCGGCGCCGCCGGCGCCGTCCCGGCACCTTCCGAGGTCTCGGCTTTGCCGGCTTCGGGGGGCTCGGCGGGGGCTGGGGGGGCTCCGGCTCCTCCCGACGCTCCTTCTTGGCCTTCTTGGCCTTGGGGGGACGCTCCCGCAGCCCCTCCAGGTTCTCCTCCGCCTTCTCCTCCCTGCCGAAACACCGCACGCGCGTCCGGGCTCGGGGACGGACACGGGGGTCCTCCCCGAAAACCCGCCTGTGACACCCCCACCCCCCCCCCAGCCCTGCTGGGGCGGGAATGGGGCAAAACGGCGCGGAATCGGGCAAAGCGCGGTGGGAAACGTGACAAGGGGGGTGTCGGGAAATGGACGGGGGGGGACGGCCACGATGGGGGCGTCCCCAAGTCACGTCCCCCCTGTCCCGGTGTCACCGTGTGTGGTGTGTGTGTGTCCCCCGCCCCATTTCGGCGTCCCCCGGGGGACACCGGCGTCCCGGGACACCCCCCCGCGGGAGGGAGGAGCGGAGGAGGCGAGGACGGGGGGAAGCGGGGGGGGTAATTAATTGCTCATTAGCGTCGGCGCCCCGTTTCCCACGCCGAAACCGGGGGGGACACAACCCTGTCGTGCCCCCGGCCACGATGGCTCTGGGTTCATCCGTCGGTGGCCACCGATGAGCCGGCATTAGCAGCCCCCCCCCAAGCTGTTCGTTAAAGAACGGCCCCTGTGCCACTAATGAGGCCCGGCACTAATTAGGGGGCCGCCAGCGGCTCTGGGGATCGGGGGGGACATGGCGGCAACACCGAATTTGCGGGAAAAAGGGACGCGGGGACAGAACCCCCCCCGGTGCCACCGGGACCCCCCCGAAACGCCGTCGCGGGGCGAAGGCCGGGACTCGTCAGCGCTAACGAGAGCCGGGGTGACACCGGCGGCGTGGTGGCGGCGCAGAGACGGGGACGGTGCGGGGACGGGGGGTCCCGACGGCACGGGGACACCGGGGGGCTTTGGTGACGGCGAGGGTTCGGTGACACCGGGGGGCGGTTTGTCATATCAGGGGTCTCGGTGACACCAAGGCGTTGGTGACACCGGGGGGTTCGGTGACACCGGGGGGGTTTGGTGACACCGGGGGGTTCAGCGACGTCGGGGGGTCTCGGTGACACCGCAGGGACGTCCCGGTGTCGTCGCGGCCGCGCTCCCCAGTCTTTCAGGGGGCGGCCGGAGTTTGGGGAGAATTCGGGGGGTTTTGGGTCTTTCGGGGGGCGGCCAGAGCCGGGGGGAATTCGGGGGGGATTGGGGCGTGGCGCGAGCGGCGCGTTTGGGGGCGGTTCGGGGCGTTTGGGGGCAGTTTGGGGTGCAGCGTGAGCGCTGTGTTTTGGGGCAATTTGGGGCATTTTGGGGTAATTCGTGGACGCCATATTTTGGGGCAATTTGGGGCAGTTTGGGGTAATTCGAGGTATTTCGGGGCGCAGCGTGAGCGCCGTGTTTTGGGGCAGTTTGGGGTAATTCGAGGTATTTTGGGGCGCAGCGTGAGCGCCGTATTTTGGGGCAGTTTGGGGTAATTCGAGGTATTTTGGGGCGCAGCGTGAGCGCCGTATTTTGGGCAGTTTGGGGTAATTCGAGGTATTTTGGGGGCGCAGCGTGAGCGCCGTATTTTGGGGCAGTTTGGGGTAATTCGAGGTATTTTGGGGCGCAGCGTGAGCGCCGTATTTTGGGGCAGTTTGGGTAATTCGAGGTATTTCGGGGCGCAGCGTGAGCGCTGTATTTTGGGGCAGTTTGGGTAGTTCAGGGGATTTCGGGGCGCAGCGCGAGCGCCGTATTTTGGGGCAGTTTGGGCGTATTTTGGGGAATTCCGGGGGCAGCGTGGGCACCGTACTGGGGTATTTTGGGGTGACTCGGGGTATTTCTGGGCGCAGCACGACCGACGCGTTTTGGGGTAATTTGGGGGATTTGGGGGCACAGCGCGAGGGCCGTATTTGGGGGTAATTTGGGATAATTCGGGTATTCCCGGGCGCAGCGCGAGCCGGGCACTTTGAGGGAATTTGGGGGATTTTGGGGGCAATTCGGGGTGTTTTAGGACGTAGCGCGAGCGCCGCAGTCGGGACATTTTGGGGTAACTTGGGAGCATTTTGGGGTAATTCAGGGTATTTCTGGATGCAGCACGAGCACCGCGTTTTGGGCAATTTGGGGGGTTTCTGGGCGCAGCGTGAACGCTGGATTTGGGGTAATTCAGGGGTTTTTTTGGGGGTAGTTCAGGGTATTTGGGCACGCGGCACAAATGCCGTATTTTGGGTTAATTTGGGGCATTTTGGGGCGCAGCGCGAGTGCGGCGTTTTGGGGTGACTCGGGGGCTTTCGGGGTAATTCGGGGTATTTCAGCGTGCTGCACAAGCGCCGTATTTGGGGTTAATTTGGGGAATTTTGGGGTAATTCGGGGTGCTGCTGGGCACAGTGCGAGCACCGTATTTTGGGGCGATTGAAGGTATTTCAGGGCTCAGCGCGAGCGTGGCATTTTGGGGCAATTCAGGGGATTTTTGGGTAATTTGGGGGATTTGGGGGCGCAGACCGAGCGCGGCGTTTTGGGGCAATTCAGGGGATTTTTGGGTAATTTGGGGGCGCAGAGCAAGCGTGGCGTTTTGGGGCAATTCAGGGGATTTTTGGGTAATTTGGGGGATTTGGGGGCGCAGAGCGAGCGCGGCGTTTTGGGGCAATTCAGGGGATTTTTGGGTAATTTGGGGGATTTGGGGACTCAGAGCGAGCGCGGCGTTTTGGGGCAATTCAGGGGATTTTTGGGTAATTTGGGGGCGCAGAGCGAGCGTGGCGTTTTGGGGCAATTCAGGGGATTTTTGGGTAATTTGGGGGCGCAAACCGAGCGTGGCGTTTTTGGGGGCAATTCGGGGGATTTGGGGGCAATCCGGGGGATTTGGGGGTGCAGCTTGAGCGCCGTATTTTGGGGCAAGGCCGGGTATTTTTGGGTAATTCGGGGGGTTTCGGGGCTCGGCGCGCGCGGGCCGTTTTGGGGCAGTTCAGGGGATTTCGGGGCACTTTGGGGCGCAACGCGAGTGGGCGGTTTGGGGCAATTTGGGCTATTTTGGGGTAACTCGCGGTGTGTCGGGGCGCGGGGAGAGCGCCGTATTTTGGGTTAAATTCGGGGCGTTTCGGGGCCGGTTTGGGGGGGAGGGGGGGCCCGGCCCGGGGTGTCCGGCGCGCGCGGCCCGATTTGGGGCGAATTGGGGCTGTTTCGGGGCTGATGGGGGGCGTTTCGGGGGAACTCGGGGCGTTTCGGGCTGTTTCGCTGCGCCGCGGGGCGTTTCGGGGCCAATTCGGGCTGTTTCGGGGGAATCGGGGGCTGTTTTGGGGAGAATTCGGGCTGTTTCGGGGCGCTCGGGGGGTGACTCCGGCCGTTTTTGGGGCCGATTCCGGGTGTTTCGGGGGTCGCGCCGGGGGGGGTGGGGGGGGCGCGTCCCGTCCCGGGACCCACCGGGTGGGGGGGGGTGAGGTGTTTGGGGGGGGTGTGGGGTGGTGGTGTGTCCCCCCCCCACACCGGGGTCGCCCCCCCCCCCCCCCCCGCGGCCGTTAGTGACGCAGTCGCGACACAACCACACCCCCCGCCCCCCCCCCTCCCCACACACACCCCCCGCCCCCCCCCTCCGCGGGCTGGGGGGGGTGGGGGGGGTCTCGCGCCGGCGCGCGCGCGGGAAAACAGCGGCGGGACCCCCCCACCTCCCCTCCACACACACACCCCCCCCCCCTTTTCCCACACACCCCCCCCCTCACCCGGTCCATCCCCCCCCCCTCCCCCCCCCGCCCATCCTTCCCCCCCCCCCCGCCCCCCCCGGGTCACTCACAGCCTCTCCCCGTCCCCGCTCGGCGCCGCCGCCATTTTCTTCGCAGCGAAGGAACCCGCGGAGATGGGGGGGGGGGGGGGGGGGGGAAGGGGGGGGGCACTCGAAGGGGGGGGGGCGGGGGGGAGAGCGCGTGCGGCGCGGGGGGGGGGATTTTAAGAAGGGGGGGGGGGCCCCGAACCGAGCCGGAGAGGAAACCCGGAGCGGCCGCTTCGCCCCGCCTCGCCCGCCCCGCCATTGGGCGCGGCGCACGCCGCTCAAAGAGAGGGCGGGCGGTGATTGGTCGGAGGGGTTCGGCTCCCGCCCTCCCCCGCCCCGCGCCACCCGCCCTCCCCGGGGGAGGGGCCGGCGCGCTGGCGGCGGGCGCCGCGATTGGCCGAGAGCGCTGTCGCTCGGGCCGCTCCCCGCCCCGCGCCGCTCCCGCGGGGGAGGGGGCGGGGCCGGCGGAGCGCGCGCGGCCGCCCGTTGGCCGCCGCGCCGGGACGGCGGCTTCTCATTGGCCGCCGGCGCCGCCCGTCACGGCCGCGCTGCGCCGGGCCCCCCCCCTCCCTCTCCCGCTCCGCGCTGCGCGAAGGGGTTTGAAATCCAACGGCCGTAACGGTCCGCGGCGGCCGCCGCCCCGCCCCGGGGGGGGCCGGGACCTCGGGGGGGCCCGCCGGGACCTCGGGCGGCCCTCAGCCGCTCCCCGGGGCCCTCCGGTCCCTCGCGGGGCCCTCAGGTACCTCAGGGGTCCCTCAGCCGCCCCCCGGGCCCTCAGGTTCCCGCCCTGACCCTGCGGTCCCTCAGGGGGCCCTCAGGTACCTCAGGGGTCCCCCCGGCGCTTCAGGGGGCCCGCAGGCGCCCCCCGGCCCCTCAGGTTCCCGCCCTCACCCTCCGGCCCCTCAGGGGTCCCCCCCGGTCCCTCGGAAACCCCCCGGGTCCCTCATGGGACCCTTAACTGCCCCTCAGGTACCTCCTGGGACCCTCAGCCGCCCCTCAGGTACCTCCACAGCGTCCCTCAGGGGTCTCTCAGCCGCCACTCGGGTCCCTCAGGTGCCTCTCGGGACCCTCAGGGGACCCCCATCGCCCCCCCGGTACCTCACGGGTCCCTCGGGTCCTCCCCGGGTCCCTCAGTGCCTCATGGGGTCCCTCAGCTGCCCCTCAGGTCCTTCAGGGGACCCCAGCCGCCCCCCCAGGTCCCTTGTGGGACCCTCAGCCAGCCCTCAGGTGCCTCCACAGGGACCCTCGGGTCCCTCAGCCACCCCTTGGGGCCCTCAGGGGTCCCCCTGGTCCCTCAGGGGACCCCAACTGCCCTTCAGGTACCTCACGGGGACCCTCAGGGGTCCCTCACGGGCCCCCCAGCCACCCCATGGGCGCCCCAGGGGACCCAAACTGCCCCCCCAGCTCCCTCATGGGGACCCTCAGCCACCCCTCGGGTCCTTCAACTGCCCCTGAGGTTGTCCCCCGGCTCCCTCAGGGGACCCCAACTGCCCCCAGGTCCTTCAGGGGACCCTCAGCCACCCCTCGGGTCTCCCGTGGGACCCCCAGACATGCCCCCGGTGGCCCAAACACCCCTTGGGTGGCTTCTGAGGCCCCCCTGGAGGGTCTCCCTCCCCCCAGCTCCAAGGTGGCCACCCTGGCTGCCCCACGTCCTCCAACTGCCAGCCAGCCCGACCCACAGCTTGGGGTAAGTCTGGTCACCCCCCCCGCCATGGGGGGCCACGGGCACTGGCGCGGCCACTGGGCAGGGCTACTGTGGCCACTTTGTACCATGGCCACCGAGCAGGGCTACCTTGGCAGCCTTGTATCACGTCCACCAAGTGGGGTCACTGTGGCCACCTTGTACCACAGGCACCGTTACGGGCACCAAGCAGGGGCTATTGTGGCCACCTTGTACTGCAGCCACCAAGCAGGGCTACCGTGGCCACCTCATACCACAGCTACTGTATGGGCATTGCGTAGGGCTACTGTGGCCACCTCGTAGCGCAGGCACTGTGCCACGGCCACCTTGTAGCATGACCACTGTATACCCACTGTGCAGGGCTACTGTGGCCACCCAGTGCCATGGCTGCCATATGGGCATCACGTAGTGGCCACCTCGTACCTCGGCCACAGTGCAGAGCAACCGTGGCCGCCTCGTACCATGGGCACCAAGCAGGGCTATTGTGGCCACCTCATACTGCAGCCACCGAGCAGGGCTACCGTGGCCACCTCGTACCATGGGCACTGTGCCATGGCCACCGTGCAGGGCTACCACGGCCACCTGGTGCCATGGCCACCGTGTGGGCATCACATAGTGGCCACCGCGTACCGCGACCACGGTGCAGAGCGACCGCGGCCATCTCGTACCGCGGGGCACCGTGCCGTGCCCACCTGGTGCCATGGCTGCCGTGCAGGGCTACCGTGGCCACCGGGTGCCCGGGGGCCGCCTGCCCGCTGCCCCCCCCCACCCCGGGGTCTTGTTAATCGCAATAATCGTGTCAGCTCCGGTCCCGATTTAGCCCTAATCCCGCGGGGCCGGCGGCCTCGTTAGCGCCCGGGGATTACGGGGACGCTCACCCCGACACCGGGGGGGTCACACACACACACACCCACCCCCAGGGCACCATGGGACATGTAGTCCCCTGGGGGGCCGGGGGGGTTTGAGGGGCTCAGGAGGGGTTTGGGGGAGCTGGGGGGCTCAGGGGGGTTTGGGGAGGGTGGGGGGGTCAGGGGGAGTTTGGGGGGCTCGGGGGGGGTTAGGGGGCTCAGGAGGGGCTTTAGGGGTTTGGGGGTGCTGGGGGGGGCAAGGGGAGTTTGGGGGGTTAGGGAGAGCTTGGGGGGCTCAGGAGGGGTTTGGGGGGCTGGGGGGCTCAGGGGGGTTTGGGGTGCTGGGGAGTCGGGGGGTGTTGGGGTTTGGGGGCTGGGGGGGTCGGAGGGGATTGAGGGGGCTGGAGGGCTTTGGGGGGGCTCAGAAGGGGCTGGGGGGCTCAGGAGCAGTTTGGGGGTACAGGGGGCTCAGGAGGGGGTTTGGGGGGGCTCGGGAGAGTTTGGGGGGCTCGGGAGGGGTTTGGGGTGCTGGGGGGCTGAGGGCGGTTTTGGGGGCGCGGGGAGGGCTCGGGAGGGCTTTGGGGGGTCTGAGGGTGCGGGGGGGCCCCGCCCTCGGTGCCAGGAGCCGGTTAAGCCTTTTTGGGGGGGTCTGATACCCCCTGATCCCCCCCACCCCGCTAATCGGGGCTCGGGGGCGATTAGTCCCCCCGAAAGCCGCTTGCCGGGTGGGTAAGCCCGGCTTGGCCAGCGCCCGCCCGCCGGATAAGCCGGGCTCAGCCGCGCTTTGCGGCGTTAGCCCCGATTAGGGGGTTCGGGGCGGGGGGGGCCCGTCCCCATCCGCCCCCCTCCCCTATAAAGGGTCCCCGCGCCCGGCCGCCCCCCTGCCCCGCGCCCCGTCGCCCGCCGTCCCCCCCCAGCCACCCACCGCCATGCAGAAGGCGCGGGATGGGCGGGAGGAGCTCCCCGAGGACTTCTACATCCCCATGGCCCTGGAGACCCCCAACCTGACGGCGCTGAGCCCCTTCCTGGTGCCCCAGACCCACCTGGGCAGCCCCGGGGTCTTCATGGGCATGTCGGCCTTCATGTTCGTGCTGATCGCCCTGGGGGTGCCCATCAACGCCCTCACCATCTTCTGCACCGCCAAGTACAAGAAGCTGCGCTCCCACCTCAACTACATCCTGGTCAACCTGGCCGTCGCCAACCTGCTGGTCATCTGCGTGGGCTCCACCACCGCCTTCTACAGCTTCTCCCAGATGTACTTCGCCCTGGGACCCACCGCCTGCAAGATCGAGGGCTTCGCCGCCACCCTGGGAGGTACCCGGGGGACGCGGGGGACCTCGGGCGGGGGGACCCGGGGCCTGGAGACGTCGGGGGTGGAGACGTTGGGTGTGGGGCCATGGGGCACGGAGACGTCGGGAGTGGGGACATCAGGAGTGGAGACGTTGGGTGTGGGGACATGGGGCACGGAGACATTGGGAGTGGGGACGTTGGGTGTGGGGACATGGGGCACGGAGACGTCGGGAGTGGGGACGTTGGGTGTGGGGACATGGGGCACGGAGACATCGGGAGTGGGGACGTTGGGTGTGGGGACGTTGGGTGTGGGGACATGGGGCACGGAGACATCAGGAGTGGGGACGTTGGGTGTGGGGACGTTGGGTGTGGGGACATGGGGCACGGAGACATCGGGAGTGGGGACGTTGGGGGTGGGGACATGGGGCACGGAGACGTCGGGAGTGGGGACGTTGGGGGTGGGGACATGGGGCACGGAGACGTCGGGAGTGGGGACGTCGGGAGTGGGGACATGGGGCACGGAGACGTCGGGAGTGGGGACGTTGGGGGTGGGGACATGGGGCACAGAGACGTCGGGAGTGGGGACGTTGGGTGTGGGGACGTTGGGTGTGGGGACATGGGGCACAGAGACATCGGGAGTGGGGACGTTGGGTGTGGGGACATGGGGCACGGAGACGTCGGGAGTGGGGACGTCGGGAGTGGGGACGTCGGGAGTGGGGACGTTGGGTGTGGGGACATGGGGCACAGAGACGTCGGGAGTGGGGACGTCGGGAGTGGGGACGTCGGGAGTGGGGACGTTGGGTGTGGGGACATGGGGCACGGAGACGTCGGGAGTGGGGACGTCGGGAGTGGAGACATTGGGGGTGGGGACATGGGGCACGGAGACATCAGGAGTGGGGACGTTGGGTGTGGGGACATGGGGCACGGAGACGTCGGGAGTGGAGACGTCGGGAGTGGAGACGTCGGGAGTGGAGACGTCGGGAGTGGGGACGTCGGGAGTGGGGACGTTGGGTGTGGGGACATGGGGCACGGAGACATCAGGAGTGGGGACGTCGGGAGTGGAGACGTCGGGAGTGGAGACGTCGGGAGTGGAGACGTCGGGAGTGGGGACGTCGGGAGTGGGGACGTTGGGTGTGGGGACATGGGGCACGGAGACATCAGGAGTGGGGACGTTGGGTGTGGGGACATGGGGCACAGAGACGTCGGGAGTGGTGACGTCGGGAGTGGAGACATTGGGAGTGGGGCCATGGGGCAGAAGGACACAAGCGCGTGGGGACATTGGGTGTGGGGACGTTGGACGTGGAGACGTTGGGAGTGGAGACGTTGGGTGTGGGGACAGAAGGCCACGAGGGCTTGGGGACGTTGGGCCTAGAGATGTTGGGTGTGGGGACGTGGGGCATGAAGACGTTGGGCGTGGGGAGGTTGGGTGTGGGGACGTGGGGTGTGTGGGACGTGGGGCAGAGGGACACAAGTGCGTGGGGACGTTGGGAGTGGAGGCGCTGGGTGATGAGACGTTGGGTGTGGGGACGCTGGACGTGGAGACGTTGGGCGTGGGGACATGGGGCGTGAAGGTGTTGGGTGCGGAGATGGGGCCGTGGGGACGTGGGGCGTGGGGACGTGGGGCGTGGGGACACCGGGGCACGGGGACATCGGGCGTGTAGGTCAAGGGGCAGAAGGACACAAGGGCAGGGGGACATTGGCCATGGGGACGTTGGGGACATCAGGCCATGGGGACACCAGGTTGGTGGGGACAGGAGGATGTCGGCCGTCGGGCGCGAGGGACCCGTCGGTGGGTCGCCACGGGAGGCGTGGTGGCCGCGGGGGTGGCATTGTCCCCCCTGTGTCCCCCCCCCAGGCATGGTCAGCCTCTGGTCGCTGGCGGTGGTGGCCTTCGAGCGGTTCCTGGTGATCTGCAAGCCCTTGGGCAACTTCACCTTCCGGGGCAGCCACGCCGTGCTGGGCTGCGCCGTCACCTGGATCTTCGGCCTCGTGGCCTCCGTGCCCCCCCTCTTCGGCTGGAGCAGGTCTGGGGGGGCCGGGGGGGGGCCGGGGGGGGGACCCGGGGGGGTATGAGGTGCGGGTGCCCCCCAGGTACGTCCCCGGGGGGCTGCAGTGGGGTGTCTTCAGGGATGGGGGGGGTCCTGGGGGTCCGGGGGGGGTCCTGGGGTGCTGGTCGGGGGTCCCGGGGGGGTACGAGGGGTGGTTGGGGGTCCCGGGGGGGGTCCTGGGGGGCTGGTTGGGGGTCCTGGGGGGGTACGAGGGGTGGTTGGGGGTCCCGGGGGGGGGGTCCTGGGGGGCTGGTTGGGGGTCCTGGGGGGGTACGAGGGGTGGTTGGGGGTCCCGGGGGGGGGTCCTGGGGGGCTGGTCAGGGGCCCCGGGGGGGTACGAGGTGCCGGTGCCCCCCAGGTCCATCCCCAAGGGGCTGCAGTGCTCCTGCGGGCTGGACTGGTGGGGGGTGGCAGGGGGTTACGGGGGGTCTCCGGGGGTTGGGGGGGCCCCGGGGGGGTGGCGGGGGGGTACGAGGTGCCGGTGCCCCCCAGGTACATCCCCGAGGGGCTGCAGTGCTCCTGCGGGCCGGACTGGTGGGGGGTGGCAGGGGGTTACGGGGGGTCTCTGGGGGTCGGGGGATCCCGGGGGGTGGCGGGGGGGTCCCGGGGGGGTCCCGGGGGGGTACGAGGTGCCGGTGCCCCCCAGGTACATCCCCGAGGGGCTGCAGTGCTCCTGCGGGCTGGACTGGTGGGGGGTGGCAGGGGGTTACGGGGGGTCTCCGGGGGTTGGGGGATCCCGGGGGGGCCCCGGGGGGGTCCCGGGGGGGTCCCGGGGGGGTACGAGGTGCCGGTGCCCCCCAGGTACATCCCCGAGGGGCTGCAGTGCTCCTGCGGGCCGGACTGGTACACCTCCAACAACAAGTGGAACAACGAGTCCTACGTCATCTTCCTCTTCTGCTTCTGCTTCGGCGTCCCCCTGGCCATCATCGTCTTCTCCTACGGCCGCCTGCTCCTCACCCTGCGCGCGGTAACCCCCCCAGGACCCCCCCGGGACCCCCCCGGGACCCCCCCGGGACCCCCGCCACCCCTCGGGACCTCCCACGACCCACCGGGACCCCCTGGGACCCCCCCCCGTCAGCCCCCCGGGGACCTCCGGGACCCCTCCGAGACCCACCAGAACCCACCGGCGCCCCTTGGAACCTCCCAGACCCCCCCGGGGACCCCCCCGGGACCCCCCCAAGCCCCTCTGCACCCCCAGGACCCCCTGGGTCCTCTAAGGACCCCCTGAGGACACCCCCCGCGACCCACCGGCAGCTCCAAGGACCCTCTGAGGCTCCCCCCAGGACGCCCACACGCTCCCCTGGACCCACCCAGAGCCCCCAGCCCCCCCCCGGACCCCCCAGGACCTCCCCAGCCCCCCCGCGACCCCCCCAGCCCCCCAAGCAGCACACGGGCACGGGCAGTGGGTTTATTGGGGGCACACGGAGCAGGGGGGGCACCCCCGGGGGGGGCAGGGACCCTGCAGGGGTGGGTCCTCCCCGGGAACCCACAGGGGTGGTGGTTCCGTGGGGGGGGTCCTATAGGCGTCAGGGGGACCCCATGGAGGTGCCCGTCCCTGAGGAGACCCCATGGAGGTGGCCGCCCCTCTGTCCCCTATGGAGGTGACCCCTGTGGAGGTGGCCGTCCTTGGGGACCCCTATGGAGATGGTCACCCCCCATGTCCCCTATGGAGGTGACCCCTATGGAGATGCCCATCCTTGAGGAGACCCCTATGGAGATGGTCACCCCCCATGTCCCCTATGGAGGTGACCCCTATGGAGATGCCCATCCTTGAGGAGACCCCTATGGAGATGGTCACCCCCCATGTCCCCTATGGAGGTGACCCCTATGGAGGTGCCCACCCTTGGGGACCCCAATGGAGATGGTCACCCCCCACGTCCCCTATGGAGGTGACCCCTATGGAGATGCCCATCCTTGAGGAGACCCCTATGGAGATGGTCACCCCCCACATCCCCTATCGAGGTGACCCCTATGGAGGTGCCCACCCTTGAGGAGACCCCTATGGAGATGGTCACCCCCCATGTCCCCTATGGCGGTGACCCCTATGGAGGTGCCCACCCTTGGGGACCCCTATGGAGATGGTCACCCCCCATGTCCCCTACGGAGGTGACCCCTATGGAGGTGCCCACCCTTGGGGACCCCTATGGAGATGGTCACCCCCCATGTCCCCTATGGAGGTGACCCCTATGGAGGTGCCCATCCTTGAGGAGACCCCTATGGAGGCGGCCACCCCCCCGTCCCCTATGGCGGTGACCCCTAGGGAGGCGGCCGTTCCTTGGGGCCCCCCGCGCCCCCCCGCGGCTGGCAGCCCCCCGAGCGGTGCGTCCCCCCCGCAGGTGGCCAAGCAGCAGGAGCAGTCGGCCACCACGCAGAAGGCGGAGCGGGAGGTGACCAAGATGGTGGTGGTGATGGTGCTGGGCTTCCTGGTGTGCTGGGCGCCCTACTCCGCCTTCGCGCTGTGGGTGGTGACGCACCGCGGGCACCCCTTCGACGTGGGGCTGGCCTCCGTGCCCTCCGTCTTCTCCAAGGCCTCCACCGTCTACAACCCCGTCATCTACGTCTTCATGAACAAGCAGGTGGGGCCGCGGCGCCGGGGGGGCCACGGGGGGCCGGGGGCTGTGGGGCCATGGCGGGCCGTGGGGCAACGGAGCCATGGGGGACCATGGGGCCATGGGGGGCTGTGGGGTGATGGAGCCATGGGGGGCCATGGGGTGATGGGGGGCCATGGGGCGATGGAGCCATGGGGGACCATGGGGCCATGGGGGGCCGTGGGGTGATGGGGGGCCATGGGGGGCCGTGGGGTGATGGGGGGCCACGGGGTGATGCAGGGCCATGGGGTGATGGAGCCATGGGGGGCCATGGGGTGATGGGGGGCCATGGGGCGATGGAGCCATGGGGGACCATGGGGCCATGGGGGGCCATGGGGTAATGGGGGGCCATGGGGCGATGGAGCCATGGGGGGCCATGGGGTGATGGGGGGCCGTGGGGTGATGGGGGGCCATGGGGCGATGGAGCCATGGGGGACCATGGGGCCATGGGGGGCCGTGGGGTGATGGGGGGCCATGGGGCGATGGAGCCATGGGGGGCCATGGGGTGATGGGGGGCCGTGGGGCCATGGGGGGCCGTGGGGTGATGGGGGGCCACGGAGTGATGCAGGGCCATGGGGTGATGGAGCCATGGGGGGCCATGGGGTGATGGGGGGCCATGGGGCGATGGAGCCATGGGGGACCATGGGGCCATGGGGGGCCGTGGGGTGATGGGGGGCCATGGGGCCATGGGGGGCCGTGGGGTGATGGGGGGCCACGGGGTGATGCAGGGCCATGGGGTGATGGAGCCATGGGGGGCAGCCATGGGGTTGCCATGGGGCAATGGGGCAATGGGGGGCCGTGGGGCCATGGGGGACCATGGGGCGATGGAGCCGTGGGGGGCCATGGGGCGATGGGGGGCCGTGGGGCGATGGGGGGCCATGGGGCGATGGGGGGCCGTGGGGCGATGGAGCCATGGGTGACCATGGAGCGATGGGGGGCTATGGGGCCATGGGGGGCAGCCATGGGGCGATGGGGGGGCCATGGGGTGAGGGAGCCATGGGGGGCCATGGGGCGATGGGGGGCCGTGGGGCCATGGCGGGCCGTGGGGCGATGGAGCCATGGGGGACCATGGAGTGATGGGGGGCTATGGGGCCATGGGGGGCAGCCATGGGGTGATGGGGGGCCATGGGGCGATGGAGCCATGGGGGGCCGTGGGGCCATGGGGGACCGTGGGGCGATGGAGCCATGGGGGACCATGGGGGGCCGTGGGGCCATGGGGGGCAATAGGGGGGCAATAGGGGGCCATGGGGGGCTGTGGGGTGATGGGGGGCCACGGGGCGATGCAGGGCCACGGGGTGATGGAGCCATGGGGGGCCACGGGGGGCGATGGGGGGCAGCCATGGGGTTGCCATGGGGCAATGGGGCGATGGGGTGCTGTGGGGCCATGGGGGGCCATGGGGTGATGGGGGGCGGCCATGGGGCAATGGGGGGCCATGGGGTGATGGGGGGCAGCCATGGGGCTGTGGGGGGTGCCTTGGGGCCATGGGGGGCAATGGGGGGCAGCCGTGGGGCCGGGGGGCGTGTGGGGTGTCGTCACTGGGCCGGGGGGGGCCGGGGTGGCCCAGTGATGCCCAGTAAAACCCAGTGACCCCCCAGTGACGCCCAGTAAAACCCAGTGACCCCCAGTATTGTCCCAGTGACCCCCCAGTGAGCCCCAGTGACCCCCAGTAAGAGCCAGTGACCCCCAGTGACACCCCAGTGACAAGCCCCAGTGACCCCCAGTAAGTCCCAGTAACCCCCAGTAAGAGCCAGTGACCCCCCAGTGAGGCCCAGTGACCCCAGTAAGTCCCAGTAACCCCCAGTAAGAGCCTGGTGACACCCCAGTGACCCCCAGTGACACCCCAGTAAGTCCCAGTGACCCCCCAGTAACGTTCCGGTGACCCCAGTAAGTCCCAGTAACCCCCATTAAGAGCCCAGTGACCTCCCAGTGACACCCCAGTAACCCCAGTGAGTCCCAGTGACCCCCCAGTAAGAGCCTGGTGACACCCCAGTGACCCCCCAGTGACACCCCAGTAAGTCCCAGTGAGCCCCCAGTAACGCTCCAGTGACCCCAGTAAGTCCCAGTAACCCCAGTAAGAGCCCAGTGACATCCCAGTAAGTCCCAGTAGCCCCCAGTAAGAGCCTGGTGACACCCCAGTGACCCCCCAGTAAGTCCCAGTGACCCCCAGTGATCCCCAGTGACCCCAGTAAGTCCCAGTAACCCCCAGTAATGCTCCGGTAAGTCCCAGTGCCCCCCCAGTAACGCTCCAGTGACCCCAGTAAGTCCCAGTAACCCCCAGTAAGAGCCCAGTGACCCCCCAGTGACACCCCAGTAAGTCCCAGTGACCCCCAGTAACGCTCCAGTGACCCCAGTGAGTCCCAGTAACCCCCAGTAAGAGCTCAGTGACACCCCAGTAAGTCCCAGTGACCCCCAGTAAGAGCCTGGTGACACCCCAGTGACACCCCAGTAAGTCCCAGTAACCCCCAGTAACGCTCCAGTGACCCCAGGGAGTCCCAGTAACCCCCAGTAAGAGCTCAGTGACCCCCCAGTGACACCCCAGTAAGTCCCAGTGACCCCCACTAACCCCCGGTAAGAGCCTGGTGACACCCCAGTGACACCCCAGTAAGTCCCAGTAACCCCCAGTAATGCTCCAGTGACCCCCAGTAACCCCCAGTAAGAGCCTGGTGACACCCCAGTAAATCCCAGTAACCCCCAGTAACGCTCCAGTGACCCCAGTAAGTCCCAGTAACCCCCACTAAGAGCCCAGTGACACCCCAGTAACAGCCCAGTGAGTCCCAGTGACCCCCAGTAACCCCAGTAAGTCCCAGTAACCCCCAGTAAGAGCCCAGTGACACCCCAGTAAGAGCCCAGTCAGTCCCAGTGACCCCAGTGACCCCAGTGAGTGCCAGTGACCCCCAGTAAGAGCCCGGTGCCCCCCCAGTAACGCTCTGGTAAGTCCCAGTAACCCCAGTAAGTCCCAGTGACCCCCAGTAAGAGCCCGGTGCCCCCCCAGTGATGCTCCAGTGACCCCAGTAAGTCCCAGTGACACCCCAGTAAGAGCCCAGTCAGTCCCAGTGACCCCCAGTAACCCCAGTAAGTCCCAGTAACCCCCACTAAGAGCCCAGTGACACCCCAGTAAGAGCCCGGTGCCCCGCCCAGTGATGCTCCAGTGACCCCAGTCAGTCCCAGTGCCCCCCAGTAAGAGCCCGGTGCCCCCCCAGTAACGCTCCAGTGACCCCAGTCAGTCCCAGTAACCCCCAGTAAGAGCCCAGTGACCCCCAGTAAGAGCCCGGTGCCCCCCCAGTGACACCCAGTCACCCCAGTGAGTCCCAGTGACCCCCAGTAAGAGCCCGGTGCCCCCCCAGTAATGCTCCAGTGACCCCAGTAAGTCCCAGTAACCCCCAGTAAGAGCCCGGTGCCCCCCCAGTGACGCTCCAGTGACCCCAGTAAGTCCCAATGACCCCCAGTAAGAGCCCGGTGCCCCCCCAGTAATGCTCCAGTGACCCCAGTAAGTCCCAATAACCCCCAGTGAGAGCCCAGTGACCACCCAGTGACACCCCAGTAAGTCCCAGTGACCCCCCAGTAATGCTCCAGTGACCCCAGTGAGTCCCAGTAACCCCCAGTAAGAGCCCAGTGACACCCCAGTAAGAGCCCAGTCAGTCCCAGTGACCCCAGTGACCCCAGTGAGTGCCAGTGACCCCCAGTAAGAGCCCGGTGCCCCCCCCAGTAACGCTCCAGTGACCCCAGTAAGTCCCAGTGCCCCCCAGTAAGAGCCCAGTCACCCCAGTGACCCCCAGTGACCCCAGTAAGTCCCAGTGCCCCCCCAGTAACGCTCCAGTGACCCCAGTAAGTCCCAGTGCCCCCCAGTAAGAGCCCAGTGACCCCCCAGTGACACCCCAGTAAGTCCCAGTGACCCCCAGTAAGAGCCCAGTCACCCCAGTGACCCCCAGTGACCCCAGTAAGTCCCAGTGCCCCCCCAGTAACGCTCCAGTGACCCCAGTAAGTCCCAGTGACACCCCAGTAAGAGCCCAGTCACCCCAGTGACCCCCAGTCACCCCAGTAAGTCCCAGTGCCCCCCCAGTGACGCTCCAGTGACCCCAGTCAGTCCCAGTCACCCCAGTGAGTCCCAGTGACCCCCAGTAAGAGCCCGGTGCCCCCCCAGTAACGCTCCAGTGACCCCAATCAGTCCCAGTGACACCCCAGTAAGAGCCCAGTCAGTCCCAGTGCCCCCCCGGTAACGCTCCAGTGACCCCAGTCAGTCCCAGTGCCCCCCGGTGCCCCCGCCGCTGGGGGGGGTGTGTGTGTGTGTGTGGGTGTGGGTGTGGGTGTGTGTGTGCGTGGGCGGGGCCGGCGCGTGCCGTGGGGCGCGGCGCGCGCTGAGGCGGTGCCCCCGCAGTTCCGCTCGTGCCTGCTGAAGCTGCTGTTCTGCGGGCGCAGCCCCTTCGGGGAGGACGAGGACGCGTCGGGCTCCTCCCAGGCCACCCAGGTCTCCTCCGTCTCCTCCAGCCAGGTCTCGCCCGCCTAGCGCCGACCCCCCCCCGCCACCGCCCCCGGCCCCGCCGCCCGCCTGTACATACACCCCCCCCCCTCCCACACCCCCCCGGCCCCGCCGCCCGCCTGTACATACACCCCCCCCCGCCACCGCCCGCCCCGCGGCGCCCCGCGGCATTAAACGCTGGAGACGCAGCCTCTGCCTCCGCCCCGCCGAGAAACCCGCGCGGGCACCACACGGACCCACGGGGCACCCCACGGACACCCACGGGGCACCCCACGGACACCCACGGGGCACCCCATGGACACCCCACGGACACCCACGGGGCACCCCACAGAGACCCACGGGGCACCCCATGGGGCACCCCACAGAGACCCACGGGGCACCCCACAGACCCACGGGGCACCCCACGGACACCCCACGGACCCACGGGGCACCCCACGGACACCCACGGGACACCCCACGGGGCACCCCACAGAGACCCACGGGGCTCCCCACGGGGCACCCCACGGACACCCACAGGACACCCCACGGACCCATGGGACACCCCACAGGACACCCCACGGGACACCCCACGGGACACCCACGGGGCACCCCAGACCCACACGGGACACCCCATGGACACCCACGGGACACCCCACGGGGCACCCCACAGAGACCCACGGGGCACCCCACGGGACACCCCAGACCCACACGGGACACACCACAGAACCCCCCTGAACCCCACGGACCCCTGGAGCCCCACGGGACACCCCATGGGACACCCCACAGAGCCCCTCAAAACCCCCCATGGACCCCACGGAACCCCCCAGACCCACACGGAGCCCCAAAGAACCCCACGGGACACCCCAGACCCACACGGGACACCCCACAGAGACCCACAGGGCACCCCATGGACCCCACGGAACCCCCCAGAACCACATGGGACACCCCACAGAACCCCCCATGGACCCCACAGGACACCCCAGACCCACACAGAGCCCCACAGAACCCCCCATGGACCCCACGGGACACCCCAGACCCACACAGAGCCCCACAGAACCCCCCATGGACCCCACGGGACACCCCAGACCCACGTGGGACACCCCACAGAGCCCTATGGGGTACCCCACAGACACCTGGAGCCCCACGGGGCACCCCATAGAACGCCCCAGGCCCACACAGAGCCCCCCAGAGCCCCCCAGGACACCCCAGACCCAGACGGGACACCCCACAGAGCCCTATGGGGCACCCCACGGAATCCCCCATGGACCCCACAGAGCCCCACAGACCCACACAGGACACCCCACAGAGCCCTGGAGCCCCACGGAGACCCACAGAATCCCCCATGGACCCCACGGAACCCCACAGACCCCCACAGGACACCTCACAGAGCCCTGTGGGGCACCCCATGGACCCCCCCCAGACTCACACAGGACACCCCACGGAGCCCCACAAAACCCCCCAGACCCACACATTGCCCCACAGAGCCGCCCTGTGCCCTATGGGGCACCCCACACACCCCATGGACCCCACGCAACCTCCCAGACCCACACAGAGCCCCACAGACCCACATGGGAGACCCCACAGAGCCCTACGGGGCACCCCATGGACCCCCCAGAAGCCCCCAGACCCACACATTGCCCCACAGACCCCCGTCCAAGCCCTGTGGGGCACCCCATGGAGCCCCACAGACCCACACATTGCCCTGTGGAGCCCCTCAGAGTCCCACGGGATGCCCCATGGACCCACAGAGAGCCCCACGGAGCCCCATAGAGCCCCAGGGGGCACCCCATGGCATACCCCATGGACCCTCTGGAGCCCCATAGGGTGCCACAAGAGCCCCATGGAGCCCCACAGAGCCCCACGGGACACCCCATGGAGCGCCCCCCCCGTCCCCCCCCCCAGCTCCCCAGCCCCACACGTCCCCCCCAGCCCCACACATCCCGTCGGGCTGGGGGCCGCGCGGCCGAGTTCTGCCAGTAGTGAGCTTTTTGCCAGCCAAAACAGTTCAGAACTAGCGGAATTCCTGTCGCACGGCCCCACGGCGACCCACGGCGCCCCACAGCCGCCCCACGGCGCCCCACAGCGCCCCACGGTGACCCACGGCGCCCCACAGCCGCCCCACGGTGACCCACGGCCGCCCCACGGCGGTTCACAGCGTCTTGCCGCAGCGTGCTGTGCCCCGACGGCAGCCCCCGATGCCCCACGGCAGCCCCACAGCGCCCCATAGCACTCCACAGTGCCCCATAGCACCCCATGGTGGCCCCATAGCGCCCCACAACACCCCATAGCACCGTGCAGCACCCCATGGCAGCCCCATAGCACCCCACAGCAGGCCCGCAGAGGCCCACGGTGTCCCGCGGCAGACCCACAGCACCCCACAGGGATCCGTGGTGACCCCACGCTGCCCCATAGCAGCCCCATAGCACCCCACAGCACCTCACGGCGCCCCATGGCAGCCCCACAGCACCCCACGGCAGCCCCACAGCACCCCGCCTGGTCCCACGGCAGCCCCACGCGGTGGCCAGTGGTGCCCCACAGCACCCCATTGTGCCCCACAGCTCCCCACTGTATCCCACATCACCCTCCTGCTGCCCCACAGCACCCCACACCCCTACAGCCCCACAGCACCCCACGGCCACCCTATGGCACTCGTGACGTCCCCCCTGCCCCACAGCACCCCACAGACACCCTATGGCGCCCGTGACGTGGCCCCAGCCCCACAGCACCCCCACAGCACCCCACATCCCCCCACAGCAACCCCCCGGCCCCACATCACCCCACAGGCACCCTATGGCACTCGTGACGTCCCCCCTGCCCCACAGCACCCCACATCCCCCCCAAACCTCCCCAGCCCCACAGCAACCCCCCGGCCCCACATCACCCCACAGGCACCCTATGGCTCTCGTGATGTCCCCCCTGCCCCACAGCACCCCCCAGCCCCACATCGCCCCCCATTGCCCCCCATCGTCCCACACCCCCAGCCCCCCATTGCCCCCCATCGCCCCACACCCTCAGCCCCACATCACTCACCCACCTCCACGGGCTCCGTCTGCCCCCCCCGGCCGCTGTGGGGCGAGAGACGGGGCCGTGTGTGCGTGCTGGGGGGCACCGACACCCCCCCCTGACGCCGCCCCCCCCAACTCCCGCCCCACATCCCCGCCATGGGGCAGCCCCCCACCCCCCACCCCCATAGTGTGGGTCCGGCGCCCCACGGCCGGCGCCCCGCTCTCCCCACGGCCTCCGCGCCCCCTTTTTCCCCGCCGGGGGGGGGGGGATTAAATTTTCCAGCCCCCCCCGTAATCGGGCTCCCCCGGGGCGACCCGACAATCCCGGGATTAGGGGGGATTAGGGCCGGGGCCGGGGGGCAGCCGTGGGGCGACGGCCCCCGGGGACCCCCCCAGCCCCACAGGGACCCCCGGCCTCGGGCCCCCCCTCCCTAATCCCCCCCCCCCGCCCCCGCCCGGGGCCTAATTGCTAATTAAGGCAATTAGGGCTATTTTTAGGGGTGCTGGGGGGGGGGGTCGGGGGGGGTCCCTTCCCCCCGTGCCCCACTTGGCCCCACGCCGCGGCCCCCCCGGTGATGTAACCGCCGTGGGGCGGGGGGGGGGTGGTACCCCGCTATGGGGCAGAAGCGGGGGCCGGTGCCCCGCTATGGGGTGGGAAGGGCCCCAGCACCCTGCCGTGGGGCAGGAGGGGGTCCAGTACCCCGCTATGGGGCAGGAGGGGGTCTGTCACCCCGCCGTGGGGCGAGAAGGGGCCTAGTGCTCCTCTATGGGAGGGGCCTCAGTGTCTTGCTATGGGGCGAGAGGGGGGTCAACACCCCGCCATGGGGCAGGAGAGGTCCCAGCACCCCGCCATGGGGCAGGAGAGGTCCCAGCGCCCCGCCGTGGGGCAGGGAGGCCCCTGCCCCCCATGCTGTGGGTCAGGCCAGTGTGGGGCGAGGCTGCGGAGCCACCCCACACCCCGAGGGCCAGCGATGGACAGAGACAGCCCCATCATGCGGCCCCACATCTGTGGGTCTGGCTGTGGGTCGGGGGGCCCTGCTGTCCCCGCCGTGGGTCCATCCATGGGTCCATCCATGGGTCTGTCCATGGGTCCATAAGTGGGTCAGGCCGTGGGTCTGTAAGTGGGTCACTCTGTGGGTCCGTAAGTAGGTCAGTCCATGGGTCAGTCCGTGGGTCAGTCTGTGGGTCCGTCTGTGGGTCAGTCCATGGGTCCGTCTGTGGGTCAGTCTGTGGGTCTGTCTGTGGGTCTGTCCGTGGGTCAGTCCGTGAGCCGCTCTGGGGGTCCTTCCGTGGGTCACTGTGGGTCCAGACATGGGTCTGTCTGTGGGTCAGTCCATGGGTCAGGCCGTGGGTCAGGCCATGGGTCAGGCCATGGGTCAGGCCGTGGGTCAGGCCATGGGCCAGTTCATGGGTCTGTCTGTGGGTCAGGCCATGGGTCAGGCCATGGGTCAGTCCATGGGTCTGTCTGTGGGTCAGTCCATGGGTCAGGCCGTGGGTCAGGCAATGGGCCAGTTCATGGGTCCGCCTGTGGGTCACCATGGGTCCATCCATGGGTCTGTCTGTGGGTCACTCTGTGGGTCCGGCCATGGGTCTGTAAGTGGGTCACTCTGTGGGTCAGTCCATGGGTCCGCCTGTGGGTCACCATGGGTCCGTCCATGGGTCTGTCTGTGGGTCACTCTGTGGGTCAGTCCATGGGTCTGGCTGTGGGTCTGTAAGTGGGTCATGGTGGGCCCGGCCGTGGGTTGCCGTGGGTCCATCCATGGGTCGCTGTGGGTCTGTAAGTGGGTCGCGGTGGGCCTGGCCGTGGGTCGCTGTGGGTCCAGCCATGGGTCTGTAAGTGGGTCATGGTGGGCCCGGCCATGGGTCCATCCATGGGTCGCTGTGGGTCTGTAAGTGGGTCACGGTGGGCCCGGCTGTGGGTTGCTGTGGGTCCATCCATGGGTCGCTGTGGGTCTGTAAGTGGGTCACGGTGGGTCCGGCCGTGGGTCTGTAAGTGGGTCATGGTGGGCCCGGCCGTGGGTCACTGTGGGTCCGTCCATGGGTCACCGTGGGTCTGTAAGTGGGTCGCGGTGGGCCCGGCCATGGGTCGCCGTGGGTCCGTCCATGGGTCACTGTGGGTCTGTAAGTGGGTCGCGGTGGGTCCGGCCGTGGGTCTGTAAGTGGGTTGTGGTGGGCCCGGCCGTGGGTCGCCGTGGGTCCAGCCATGGGTCTGTAAGTGGGTTGCGGTGGGCCTGGCTGTGGGTCTGTAAGTGGGTCGTGGTGGGCCCGGCCGTGGGTCGCTGTGGGTCCATCCATGGGTCGCCGTGGGTCTGTAAGTGGGTCACGGTGGGCCTGGCTGTGGGTCGCCGTGGGTCCAGCCATGGGTCTGTAAGTGGGTTGCGGTGGGCCTGGCTGTGGGTCTGTAAGTGGGTCGCGGTGGGCCCGGCCGTGGGTCGCTGTGGGTCCATCCATGGGTCGCCGTGGGTCTGTAAGTGGGTTGCGGTGGGCCCGGCTGTGGGTCGCTGTGGGTCCAGCCATGGGTCTGTAAGTGGGTCGTGGTGGGCCTGGCCGTGGGTCGCCGTGGGTCCGTCCATGGGTCACCGTGGGTCTGTAAGTGGGTCGTGGTGGGCCCAGCCGTGGGTCGCCATGGGTCCGTCCATAGGTCTGTAAGTGGGTCGCGGTGGGCCTGGCCATGGGTCGCCGTGGGTCCAGCCATGGGTCTGTAAGTGGGTCGCGGTGGGCCCGGCCGTGGGTCTGTAAGTGGGTCATGGTGGGCCCGGCCGTGGGTCACTGTGGGTCCGTCCATGGGTCACCGTGGGTCTGTAAGTGGGTTGTGGTGGGCCTGGCCGTGGGTCGCTGTGGGTCCGTCCATGGGTCACCGTGGGTCTGTAAGTGGGTCGCGGTGGGCCCGGCCGTGGGTTGCTGTGGGTCTGTCCATGGGTCGCCGTGGGTCTGTAAGTGGGTCGTGGTGGGCCTGGCCGTGGGTCTGTAAGTGGGTCGCGGTGGGCCCAGCCGTGGGTCGCCGTGGGTCCGTCCATGGGTCGCCGTGGGTCTGTAAGTGGGTCGCGGTGGGCCCGGCCGTGGGTTGCCGTGGGTCCAGCCATGGGTCTGTAAGTGGGTTGTGGTGGGCCTGGCTGTGGGTCGCCGTGGGTCCATCCATGGGTCGCCGTGGGTCTGTAAGTGGGTCGCGGTGGGCCCGGCCATGGGTCGCTGTGGGTCCAGCCATGGGTCTGTAAGTGGGTCGCGGTGGGCCCGGCCGTGGGTCGCTGTGGGTCCGTCCATGGGTCACCGTGGGTCTGTAAGTGGGTCGCGGTGGGCCCAGCCGTGGGTCGCCGTGGGTCCGTCCATGGGTCGCCGTGGGTCTGTAAGTGGGTCGCGGTGGGCCCGGCCATGGGTCGCCGTGGGTCCGTCCATGGGTCACCGTGGGTCTGTAAGTGGGTTGTGGTGGGCCCGGCCGTGGGTCGCCGTGGGTCCAGCCATGGGTCTGTAAGTGGGTTGCGGTGGGCCTGGCTGTGGGTCTGTAAGTGGGTCGCGGTGGGCCCGGCCGTGGGTCACTGTGGGTCCATCCATGGGTCGCCGTGGGTCTGTAAGTGGGTCACGGTGGGCCCAGCTGTGGGTCGCCGTGGGTCCGTCCATGGGTCTGTAAGTGGGTCACGGTGGGCCCGGCCGTGGGTCGCTGTGGGTCCGTCCATGGGTCGCCGTGGGTCCGTCCATGGGTCTGTAAGTGGGTCACGGTGGGCCCGGCCGTGGGTCGCCGTGGGTCCGTCCATGGGTCGCCGTGGGTCTGTAAGTGGGTCGCGGTGGGCCCGGCCGTGGGTCGGGGATTATCCCTCACCCCGGCTGCTCGGCCCCGCGGGGGGTGAGGCCGGGCCGGGCCGGGGGGGGCCCCCGGATCCCCAATTAAGGGATCAGGGCCGGGGGGGGCGTTAATCCGGGGGGGGGGGGGGGGTGCGGGTATAAAGGCGTGGGGCGCGCGGGGGCCCCGCTCTCGCTGCCTCTGCCGTGGGGCGGCCATGGCGGGCGCCTGGGAGACGGCGGTGATGGCGGCGCGGCGGCGGCACGAGGACGAGGACACCACGCGCGACAGCGTCTTCACCTACACCAACAGCAACAACACCCGCGGTCAGCCGGGGGGCGGCGTGTGGGGCGGTGTGTGGGGCGGCGTGTGGGGCGGCGGCGTCTCTCACCCTCCCGCCCCACAGGTCCCTTCGAGGGCCCCAACTACCACATCGCCCCGCGGTGGGTCTACAACCTGACGTCCCTGTGGATGATCTTCGTGGTGCTGGCCTCCGTCTTCACCAACGGGCTGGTCCTGGTGGCCACCTGGAAGTTCAAGAAGCTGCGGCACCCGCTCAACTGGATCCTGGTGAACCTGGCGGTGGCCGACCTGGGCGAGACCGTCATCGCCAGCACCATCAGCGTCGTCAACCAGATCTCGGGCTACTTCATCCTGGGCCACCCGCTCTGCGTCATCGAGGGCTACACCGTCTCCGCCTGCGGTGGGGCGGGGGGCAGGCAGGGGGAGGCGTGGGGCGGGGATGGGGGGGTGGAAGGTGTGGGGCGGGGATGGGGGGGAAAGGTGTGGGGTAGAGACGGCAGGGAAAGGCGTGGGGCAGCAATGGGGGTGCTGGGAGGTGTGGGGCGGGGATGGCGGGGAAAGGCGTGGGGCAGCAATGGGGGGGTGGAAGGTGTGGGGCAGGGATGGGGAGTGGGGCCAGGGGTGCTGGGAGGTGTGGGGCAGGGATGGCGGGGAAAGGCATGGGGTAGAGATGGCGGGGAAAGGCGTGGGGCAGCGATGGGGGGGGTGGAAGGTGTGGGGCAGGGATGGGGGGGGTGGAAGGTGTGGGGCGGGGATGGGGGGGAAAGGCATGGGGTAGAGATGGCGAGGAAAGATGTGGGGCAGCAATGGGGGTGCTGGGAGGTGTGGGGAGGGGATGGGGCGTGGGGCCGGGGGTGCTGGGAGGTGTGGGGCAGGGATGGCGGGGAAAGGCGTGGGGCAGCAATGGGGGGGTGGAAGGTGTGGGGCAGGCATGGGGAGTGGGGCCGGGGGTGCTGGGAGGTGTGGGGTGGGGATGGTGGGGAAAGGCGTGGGGCAGCAATGGGGGGGGTGGAAGGTGTGGGGCAGGGATGGAGAGTAGGGCTGGGAGGTGTGGGGCAGGGATAGGGGGAGATGAAAGATGTGGGGCGGGGATGGGGGACAGGGACAGGAGCGCAGGGAGATGTGGGGCGGGGATGGGGGGTGCATCCATGGGGCGCTGGGAGCCGTGGGGCAGGGACAGGGGTGCTGGGAGGTGTGGGGCAGGGCTGGGAGCCAGGGGTTGAGCCACAGTGCAGAGATGTGGGGCAGAGCTGTGGGGCAGGGCTGTGGGGGGGAAGCCGAGCGCTGGGCTGGAGGACACACGGGAGCCGTGGGGCTGCACGCCATGGGTCAGCCCGCTATGGGTCCGTGCTCCATGGGTCAGCCCGCTATGGGTCCGTGCGCCGTGGGGCAGCCCCCTGACGGCCCCGTCGCCCCCAGGCATCACGGTGCTGTGGTCGCTGGCTATGGGTCTGTACTCCATGGGGCAGCCCGCTATGGGTCCGTACGCCGTGGGTCAGCCCGCTATGGGTCCGTGCGCCGTGGGGCAGCCCCCTGACAGCCCCGTGCCCCCCAGGCATCACGGCGCTGTGGTCGCTGGCTATGGGGCTGCACTCCGTGGGTCGGCCCGCTATGGGTCCGTGCTCCATGGGTCAGCCCGCTATGGGTCTGTACTCCATGGGTCAGCCCGCTATGGGTCCGTACGCTGTGGGGCAGCCCCCTGACGGCCCCGTGGCCCCCAGGCATCATGGTGCTGTGGTCGCTGGCTATGGGGCTGCACTCCATGGGTCAGCCCGCTATGGGTCTGTACTCCATGGGTCAGCCCGCTATGGGTCCGTGCGCCGTGGGGCAGCCCGCTATGGGTCCGTGCGCCGTGGGGCAGCCCCCTGACGGCCCCGTTGCCCCCAGGCATCACGGCGCTGTGGTTGCTGGCTATGGGGCTGCACTTCGTGGGGCTGCACTCCATGGGTCGGCCCGCTATGGGTCTGCACTCCATGGGTCGGCCCGCTATGGGTCCGTACTCCATGGGTCGGCCCGCTATGGGTCTGTACGCCGTGGGGCAGCCCCCTGACGGCCCCGTGCCCCCCAGGCATCACGGCGCTGTGGTCGCTGGCTATGGGTCTGTACTCCATGGGTCAGCCCGCTATGGGTCCGTGCTCCATGGGTCAGCCCGCTATGGGTCCGTACGCCGTGGGTCAGCCCGCTATGGGTCCGTGCGCCGTGGGGCAGCCCCCTGACGGCCCCATTGCCCCCAGGCATCACGGCGCTGTGGTCGCTGGCTATGGGGCTGCACTTCGTGGGGCTGCACTCCATGGGTCAGCCCACTATGGGTCCGTACTCCATGGGTCAGCCCGCTATGGGTCTGTACGCCGTGGGGCAGCCCCCTGACGGCCCCGTGCCCCCCAGGCATCACGGCGCTGTGGTCGCTCGCCATCATCTCCTGGGAGCGCTGGTTCGTCGTCTGCAAACCCTTCGGCAACATCAAGTTCGACGGGAAGCTGGCGGTGGCCGGGATCCTCTTCTCCTGGGTCTGGTCCTGCGCCTGGACCGCGCCCCCCATCTTCGGCTGGAGCAGGTGTGGGGCGGGGGGGCGGCACCCCCACACCCCCCCCCAACCGCCCCCCGAGCCTCGCCCCACGCCTGGCCGCCCCCCAGGTACTGGCCCCACGGGCTGAAGACGTCCTGCGGCCCCGACGTGTTCAGCGGCAGCTCGGACCCGGGCGTGCAGTCCTACATGGTGGTGCTGATGGTCACCTGCTGCTTCTTCCCGCTCGCCATCATCGTCCTCTGCTACCTCCAAGTCTGGCTGGCCATCCGGGCGGTGAGACCCCGCCGGCGCCCCGCCCCACGCCGCGCCCCACGGCGCCCCACACAGCGCCCCACAGAGCACCCCGCAGCTCCCCACAGCTCCCTGCGGCTCCCTGTGGCTCCCCACAGAGCACCCCACAGCTCCCCACAGAGCACCCCGTGGCTCTGCATAGCGCCCCACGGCCCCCATAGTGCCCCACGGCCCCCCACACAGCGCCCCGCGGCTCTGCATAGCGCCCCACCGCTCCCCACACAGCGCCCCATGGCTCCACATAACGCCCCACAGCACCCCACGGCTCCCCACAGAGCGCCCCGTGGCTCTGCATAGTGCCCCACGGCTCCCCACACAGCGCCCCGCGGCTCTGCATAGCGCCCCACAGCTCCCCACAGCTCCCTGCAGCTCCCCGTGGCTCCCCACAGAGCGCCCCGCGGCTCCCCATAGTGCCCCACGGCTCCCCATAGTGCCCCACAGCTCCCCACAGAGCGCTCCATGGCTCCACATAATGCCCCACAGCTCCCCACGGCGCCCCACAGAGCACCCCACGGCTCCCCATAGTGCCCCGCAGCCCCCCATAGTGCCCCACAGCTCCCCAGACAGCGCCCTGCAGCTCCCCATAGTGCCCCACAGCTCCCCACAGAGCACCCCACAGCTCCCCATAGCACCCCACGGAGCCCCTCTCCCCCCATCTCTCCCTGTAGCCCCCCCATGGGGCCCATCTCCCCCCACAGCCCCCCCATGGGGCCCATAGACCCCCTGAGACCCCCCCATCTCCCCCTGTAGCCCCCCCATGGGGCCCATCTCCCCCCATAGACCCCTTGATGGAGCCCATAGACCCCCGTAGCCCCCCCATAGCCCCCCCATGGGGCCCATAGACCCCCATAGACCCCCCCCCATCTCCCCCTGTAGCCCCCCATGGGGCCCATCTCCCCCCATAGACCCCCTGATGGAGCCCATAGACCCCCCGAGACCCCCATCTCCCCCCATAGCCCCCCCATGGGGCCCATAGACCCCCCAGACCCCCCCATCTCCCCCTGTAGCCCCCCATGGAGCCCCTCTCCCCCCATCTCCCCCTGTAGCCCCCCATGGGGCCCATGTCCCCCCCCTGGCGCCCGGCTGAGCCGCGCTGTCCCGGCAGGTGGCGGCGCAGCAGAAGGAGTCGGAGTCGACGCAGAAGGCGGAGAAGGAGGTGTCGCGCATGGTGGTGGTGATGATCGTGGCCTACTGCTTCTGCTGGGGGCCCTACACCATCTTCGCCTGCTTCGCCGCCGCCAACCCCGGCTACGCCTTCCACCCGCTGGCGGCCGCCCTGCCCGCCTACTTCGCCAAGAGCGCCACCATCTACAACCCCATCATCTACGTCTTCATGAACCGCCAGGTGACGGCCGGGGGGGCCGGGCCGGGGGGGGGCCGCGGGGCCGGAGGGGGCGCCGGGAGCGCTCCCGAGGGTGACGGCCGTCCCCGTGTCCCCCCCCCCCGCCCCGCAGTTCCGCAACTGCATCCTCCAGCTCTTCGGGAAGAAGGTGGACGACGGCTCCGAGGTCTCCACCTCCCGCACCGAGGTCTCCTCCGTCTCCAGCTCCTCCGTCGCCCCCGCCTAGAGACGCCCCCCCCGGCACCCCCCGTCCCCCCGCCCCCCACCAATAAAGGCCTCCCGGGACCCGCTCAGCTTCTCGCTGCGCCCCCCCCCCCCCCCCCGGCACCCCCCTCCGGCGGCCCCCGGCGCACCCCCCCGTGGGACACCCACCGCCCGCCCCCCTCCACAGACGCCCACGGGGGTCCCCGCGCCCCCGCACGGGGGTCCCCCACGTCCCCGCACCCCTCCCCCGGGGGTCCCCCCCCGTGAGCCCATGGGGGGGTCACAGACACCCCCCCGCGCGTCCCGTCGCCCCGCCGTGGGGGTCTCATTCATCGGTCCGCCGCCTTCCCGTCACCCCTCTCCCGCCGGGGCGCGAAGCCGGGCGCTGGGCCCCGCCCCCGCCCCGCCCGGCAGCCAATGGGGAGCCGCCCCCGGCGCCGCGCCGCGCCGCCATTGGCGGGAGGGGGCGTCACTCCGCGCCGCGCGCAGGCCCCGCCCCGCCCCGCGTTCCCGCGGGCGCCCCCGGCCAATCAGGAGAGGCGCGTCGCGGTGCGTGGGCGGGGGGAGGCGGTAGCGCGCCGTCCAATCGCGTCCTCCGCCTCGCAACACGTCACCGGGCGGGCCGGGCGGGAGCGGGAGGGCGGGGCCGCGGCGCCTAATGGCCAATCAGAAGAGGGGGCGCGGAGGAGACGAATCAGCGCGCCGCGCCGGGAGACGTCACCGCGGGCTGGCCCCGCCCCGCGGGGAGGGGCGGGGCGGGGGGGCGGGGCGGGCGGCGCGCGCCCCCGCTGATTGGCCGAAAAGGGCGGGAGCGGCGCGCGGCGGGGCCGGCCGGAGCAGGTGGCGGCCGCGCGCGGCGGGCGATTGGCTGGCAAAGGGCGGGAGCGGCGCGCGCCCGCTGCGATTGGCGGAGAGGGGCGAGGGGGGCGCTCCGATTGGACGACCCCCACCTCGGCGCCTCCCCCCCGGGCGCACGAGGGCAGCTGAGGCGAGAAGGCGGCGCCATGTTGTCCCGCCGCGGGCGGCGGCGGCGGCGCCGGGGGGTCCCGCGGTCCCTCCCGGCCCCTGAGGGGTCCCGGCCCCGCCCCGCCCCGTCCCGTCCCCGCCGGGAGGAGCTGCCGAGCGCGGCCGGGGCCGGGGCCGGGGCGGACGAGCCGGCGGCGGCGGCGGCGGGGGGGACCCTCCGTTGACAGGCTGGCGGTGATGGCGGGGGGCAGCCTCCCCCCGGGGGACCGGGAGCGCCGGGAGCCTCCCGCGCCCAGCCCGGCTCAGTGCGGTGCCCCCGGGTCCCCCCCCGCCCCCCGGTTTGGGGTCGGAATGAGGTAAATTGGGAATCGGTGGCTCCGGGCGGGGGGGAAAGGGGCGTCTGGGTGCGCTCTGGGCCGGGGGGGGTCCCTCGTGTCCCTTGTCCCCACACCCCCCCCCCTTCGTGTCCCTCCCTTATGTCCCGCGTCGCCCCTGTCCTTCTCGTCCTGCATCACTTATGGCCCCCGTCCCCTGTGTCCCCGTGCCCCCCCCCGTCCCTCGTGTCCTGTGGGGACACGCAGTGTCCCGTGGTGACCCCCTGGGGCGATGCAGTGTCACGGCACGTCCCCCCTGTCCCTCACGGCCGCCGTGTCCAGTGGGCACGCGCAGGGTCACGCGATGAGTCCCGTGGGGGACACGGCGTCGTGTGACGGTGGCGTGTGTCCCCTGTCCCTCGTGGCCTCCCTCCGCGTCCCCCACATCCCCTGTCCCTTGTCTCCCCTGCGTCCCCGTGCGTCCCCGTCCCCCGTGTCCAGTGGGCACACGCAGGGTCACGCGATGGGTCCCGTGGGGGACGCGGCATCGTGTGACGGTGACTCGTGTCCCCCGTGTCACACGACGACCCTCGGGGGGGACGTGGGACGTGCAGGGTCGTGCGGTGGTGCCCTGGGGTGACACGGTGGCGTGTCCCCCGTGTCCCCCTGTCCCTTGTGCCTCTGGGTCACGTCCCCCCGTCCCTCGTGTCCGGTGGGGACATGGAGAGTCACACGATGAGCCCCCCCCACGGGGGACACGGGCCCCCCCCCCCGCTCCCCTGTCCCTGTGTCCCCTGTGTCCCCGTCCCTGTGTCCCCGCGTCCCACCCGTCCCTCGTGCCCTACGGCGACAGCAGGGTCGCACAGTGGCACCGGGGGGGGGACGACAGGGGACACCTGGGGGACACGTGACGCCCGCCGGGGGTGGCCGGGGACACGGGGGGTCCCTGTCACACGGGGTGGGGGCCGTGTCCTCCCGCGGGGGGGGGGTGGGGGCGTGTCCTGAGGCTCCGCCCCCCCGCCCGGCCCCGCCCCCCCCGGCCCGCAGCGCGCCGCGCCTCGGGCACCGCCGCAGCGCCGGGACCATGGGCCGGTACGAGGGGGGGGGGGACGCGGGGACGGGGGGGGCACTGCCAGCGCGGGGGGGGCTGGGGGACGGCGGGGGCGCCGCCAAGGGGGGGTGTCATTGCGGGGGGGGACGGGGCTCTGCTCCGCCGAGGGGCCGGTGGTGCGGTGGGGTGGGGGGGGGAACGCTGCGGGGGGGGGTGTTTTCGGGGGGGGGGGGCGATGGGTGTTTTTGGGGCGGGGTGTGCGTTTTCGGGGGGGGCGGTTTTGGGGGGGGTGGGGTTGGGGGGGGCCGTGGCAGCGCAGACCTGGGCCGGGGGGGGGGGGGTTTGGGGGGGTTGGGGAATGGGGGGGGCGGTCGGTGTGATCACGCGCGTGTGCACCGGCCTGGGGGGGGGCCCTGGGGGCGCAGGCGTGTGCAGGTGTGTGGGGCACGTGTGTGTGCAAGCATGTCCGGGGGTGGGGGGACACGCGTGCGCAGGTGTGCGTGGCAGACACGTGCATGCGTGTGCAGGTGTGGGGGCACACGCGTGTGCAAGCACGAGCAGCTTCGGGTGAGCATACACGTGCAAGCGTGCGGAGGTGTGGGGGGCACACGCGTGTGCAAGCGTGCCCAGTGTGGGGCACACGTGTGTACAGGCACGCTAGGGGCACGCGTGTGTGCGAGCCTGACAGGGTACACGCATGTGCAGGCGTGACGGGGCACGTGCAAGTGCAAGCGGGACAGGGCACACGCGTGCGCAGGTGTCATGGGGTGCGCACGTGTGCGGGCGTGATGGGGCACGCGTCTGCAGGTGTCATGGAGCGCACACGTGTGCAGGCGTGGCGGGGGACACGCACATGTGCAGGTGTCATGGGACACGCGCGTGTGTGTAGGTGTGACAGGGGACACACGTGTGTGCAGGTGTCATGGGACACGCGCGTGTGTGTAGGTGTGGCGGGGACACGTGTGTGCAGGTGTCATGGGACACGCACGTGTGCAGGCGTGACGGGGACACGCGTGTGCAGGTGTCATGGGACACGCACGTGTGCAGGCGTGATGGGGACACGCGTGTGCAGGTGTCATGGACACGCGCGTGTGCAGGCGTGACGGGGACACGCGTGTGCAGGTGTCATGGACACGCGCGTGTGCAGGCGTGACGGGGACACGCGTGTGCAGGTGTCATGGGACACGCGCGTGTGCAGGCGTGACGGGGGACACGCGTGTGCAGGTGTCATGGGGCACACACGTGTGCAGGCACCATGGGACACACACGTGTCCAGGTGCGCCGGGGGCACACGCGTGTGCGAGGCCCCGCTGTGGCCCCAGGGGGTCCCCCCTCCCCCCTCCACGCGGCCGGGGGGCAGGGGGCGGGGCTTGCACGCGCGCGTGCCCGGGGGCGGGCGGGGCTTGCACGCGCGCGGGGGCGGGGCGTGCGCGGCGCGCGCGCCGCGGCGGGGACGCCCCGCCCCCCCTTTGGCGCAGTCCTCGCGCGCCCGCCGCAGGGCCGGGGGCGGGGCCACGCTCCCGCGGGCCACGCCCCCGCCCCGCGCTGATTGGTCGCCGCCGCAGGATGGGCAGGCGGGGGGCGGGGCCTGGGCGGCGGGAGGGGTGGGCTGGGGGGGACTGGGAATGGCTGGGGGTTACTGGGAGAACTGGGGGTTACTGGGATTTAAGGGGGACACTGGGGGTTACTGGGCGAACTGGGAATGTCTGGGGGCTACTGGGGGAACTAGGGATGGCTGGGAGTCACTGGGGGAACTGGGGATGTCCGGGGGCTACTGGGGGAACTGGGGATGGCTGGGAGTCACTGGGGAACTGGGAATGGCTGGGGGTTATTGGGAGAACTGGGACTCACTGGCAGTTAATAGGGGAACTGGGGGTTACTGAGGGAACTGGGGGTTACTGGGTAGACTGGGAGTTGCTGGGAGTTACTGGGAGCTTCATCAGAGATCGGGAATTACTGGGGGAGTTGGGGGGGACGGGGAGATACTGGGAGGACTGGGAAGGGCTGGGAGTAACGAACTGGGATTTATTGGGGAAAATGGGAGTTGCTGTGGGTCACCGGGGGGACTGGGAGTTACTGGGAACGACTGAGGGAATTGCGCAGTAGGAGTTACGGGGGGAACTGGGAATGGCCGGGATTTCCTGGGGGGACCAGGGCTCGCTGTGATTTAGCGGGGGCCCTGGGGGTCACTGGTGTTACTGGGAGGCGCTGGCGCGGGGGGTGGCAGGGTGGTGACCGGCGTCTCCCCAGGTGTGGCCCGGGCAGGGGGGGCGGCCGCCCCTGACCCCGCCCATGGCCTGGCCCCCCCGCGGGCGCGAGCCACCAGCCAGGGGGGGCCCCCCGGCATGACCCCCCCCGGGCCCCGCCACCGCCATCCTCACCGTCACCGCTGAGCAGGTCAGACCCCCGCGCCGGCCCCTGCTCCCCGACGGCGTCCCCACGGCGCGTCTGCTGTCCCTGACGGTGCCCCCGCTCCCCAGCGGCGTCCCTGCTCCCGGCGATGTCCCTATCCGCGCCCCCCAGTTACCTCCCGTGTCCCCAGTGACGTCCCCAAACCCCCAGCGCTGTCCCCGAGCCACGTCCCGTGTCCCCAGCGATGTCCCCGAGCCATAGCCTTTGTCCCCCAGGCCCTAGTACTGTCCCCAAGCCATGTCCCCTGTCCCCAACACTGTCCCCAAGCCCCATCCCTTGTCCCAGAGCCCCCAACGCCGTCCCCAAGCCATGTCCCCTGTCCCCAACGCTGTCCCCAAGCCCCATCCCTTGTCCCAGAGCCCCCAACGCCGTCCCCAAGCCATGTCCCCTGTCCCCAACGCTGTCCCCAAGCCATGTCCCCTGTCCCAGAGCCCCCAACGCCGTCCCCAAGCCATGTCCCCTGTCCCCAACGCTGTCCCCAAGCCATGTCCCCTGTCCCAGAGCCCCAATGCCGTCCCCAAGCCATGTCCCCTGTCCCCAACGCTGTCCCCAAGCCCCATCCCTTGTCCCAGAGTCCCCAAGCCATGTCCCCTGTCCCCAATGCTGTCCCCAAGCCCCATCCCTTGTCCCAGAGCCCCCAACGCCGTCCCCAAGCCCCCAGCCACGTCCCCTCGCCGTGTGCTGTCCCCAGAGCTCTCCCCGTGTCCCCCCCCTTGACCCCGTGTCCCCATGGCGGTGTCCCCGTCCCCTCGACAGGCCGCCGGCGCCATGGGGGACCTGGCCAACAGCACGGGGGAGGCCGGCGCCGGGGGGGGCTTCGGCTGCAGCCTGGGGGAGCTGCGGGCGCTGATGGAGCTGCGCGGCGCCGAGGCCCTGCTGAAGGTGCAGGAGGCCTACGGGGACGTGCACGGGCTCTGCCGCCGCCTCCGCACCTCCCCCACCGACGGTAGGGACCCCCAGGGACCTCCCCCCGCCACGGCATTCCCCCGGGACCCCCGGAGACCCCTCCTGTCCCGTAGGAACCCCCTGGGACCCCCAGAGACATCCCTGTCTCCTCAGGGACCCCCAGGGACCTCCCCCCCCATGGCATTCCCCCGGGACCCCCGGAGAACCCTCCTGTCCCATAGGAATCCCCTGGGACCCCCCCAGGACCCGCAGAGACCTCCCTGTCCCCCAGGGACCCCCTGGGACCCCCCCAAGGACCCCCAGAGACCCCTCTTGTCCCCTAGAGACCCCCTGGGGCCCCCAGAGACCTCCCTGTCCCCCAGGGACCCCCTGGGACCCCCCCAAGGACCCCCAGAGACCCCTCTTGTCCCCCAGGGACCCGCTGGGGCCCTCAGAGACCTCCCTGTTCCCCAGAGACCTCCCTGTCCCCCAGGGACCCCCAGGGACCCCCCCAAGGACCCCCAGAGACCCCTCTTGTCCCCTAGAGACCCGCTGGGGCCCCCAGAGACCTCCCTGTCCCCCAGGGACCCCCCAGAGACCCCTCTGTCCCCTGGGACCCCCCCAGGGACCCCTCCAAGGATCTCACAGTCTCCTCAAGGACCCCCTAGAGACCCCCGTCCCCTGGGAGCCCTCGGGGACCCCCCAGGATCTCACTGTCCCCCCAGAGAGCCCTGGGGGATCCGTGGGGGGGTGCTGGATGTTGCAACCCCCCCGACGTGTCTGGCCCCCCAGGTCTGTCGGAGGGGGCCGGGGAGCTGGAGCGGCGCCGCCAGGTCTTTGGCCAGAACTGGATCCCCCCGAAGCGCCCCAAGACCTTCGCGGAGCTGGTGTGGGAGGCGCTGCAGGACGTCACCCTCATCATCCTCGAGGCGGCCGCCGTCGTCTCCCTGGGGCTCTCCTTCTACACCCCCCCCGGCGGGGACACGCAAGGTGGGGGGGACCCCCGAGGTCCCCGCGTCCCCTCTGCCCTTCAGCCCTGCCCCGCCACTGGGTCCCCGTCCTGGCCCGATGTCACCCCCCTGTCCCCCACCTGTGGCTTGGTGCCCTCCCTGTGTCCCCATCCGACAGCGTCCCCTCGACCACCACGTCACCGTGCCGATGGCATCCCTGTGTCCCCGTCCAGATGCCGTCCCCATGCCCCTGGTGACATCCCTGGACATCCCTGCTTCCCTGGTGTCCCCATCCCTGGTCAGATGCCACCTCCGTGTCCCCATCCCTGGTCAGATGCCATCTATGTGTCCCCATGTCCCCATCCCTGGTCAGATGCCACCTCCATGTCCCCTGTGCCCCCACCCAGTACCGTCCCTGTGTCCCCATCCCTGGTCAGATGCCACCCCCATGTCCCCTGTGCCCCCACCTGGTGCCGTCCCTGTGTCCCCATCCCTGGCCAGATGCCACCCCCATGTCCCCTGTGCCCCCACCCAGTGCCGTCCCTGTGTCCCCATCCCTGGTCAGATGCCACCGCCATGTCCCCATCCCTGGTCAGATGCCACCCCCATGTCCCCTGTGCCCCCACCCAGTGCCGTCCCTGTGTCCCCATCCCTGGCCAGATGCCACCCCCATGTCCCCTGTGCCCCCACCCAGTGCCGTCCCTGTGTCCCCATCTCTGGTCAGATGCCACCCTCATGTCCCCTGTGCCCCCACCTGGTGCCATCCCTGGTGTCCCCATCCCTGGTCAGATGCCACCCCCATGTCCCCTGTGCCCCCACCCAGTGCCGTCCCTGTGTCCCCATCTCTGGTCAGATGCCACCTCCATGTCTCCTGTGCCCCCACCCGCTGCCGTCCCTGTGTCCCCATCCCTGGTCAGATGCCACCACCATGTCCCCATCCCTGGTCAGATGCCACCCCCATGTCCCCTGTGCCCCCACCCGGTGCCGCTCCTGGTGTCCCCATCCCTGGCCAGATGCCACCCCCATGTCCCCTGTGCCCCCACCCAGTGCTGTCCCTGTGACCCCATCCCTGGTCAGATGCCACCCCCATGTCCCCTGTGTCCCCACCCAGTGCTGTCCCTGTGACCCCATCCCTGGTCAGATGCCACCCCCATGTCCCCATCCCTGGTCAGATACCACCTCCGTGTCCCCATCCCTGGTCAGATGCCATCTACGTGTCCCCGGGTCCCCATCCCTGGTGAGGTGCCACCTCCACGTCCTCACCCCGCGTCCCCGCTGTCCCCGCAGCCTGCGGCCATGCCTCGGGCGGGGTGGAGGACGAGGGGGAGGCGGAGGCGGGCTGGATCGAGGGGGCGGCCATCCTGCTGTCGGTGGCCTGCGTGGTCCTCGTCACCGCCTTCAACGACTGGAGCAAGGAGCGGCAGTTCCGGGGGCTGCAGAGCCGCATCGAGCAGGAGCAGCGCGTGGCCGTCGTGCGCCGCGGCCGCCAGGTCCAGGTCCCCGTCGCCGAGCTGGTGGTGGGGGACGTCGTCCAGGTCAAGTACGGTGGGTGCCACCGCGCCCGGGGGGGGACATGACACAGCGGCCCCGATGCCGGGGCGATGGGCACAGGGGTGACACCGCAGCCCCGACGCCAGGGTGGTGGCACAGGGGGTGACAGGGCAGCCCTGATGCCGGGGTGGTGGCACAGGGGTGACACCGCAGCCCTGATGCCGGGGTGGTGGCACAGGGGGTGACAGGGCAGCCCTGATGCCAGGGTGATGGGCACAGGGGTGACACCGCAGCCCCGACGCCGGGGTGGTGGCACAGGGGGTGACAGGGCAGCCCTGATGCCAGGGTGATGGGCACAGGGGTGACACCGCAGCCCCGATGCCGGGGTGGTGGCACAGGGAGTGACGGGGCAGCCCTGATGCCGGGGTGGTGGCACAGGGGTGACACCGCAGCCCCGACGCCGGGGTGGTGGCACAGGGAGTGACAGGGCAGCCCCAATGCCGGGGCAATGGGCACAGGGGTGACACCGCAGCCCCGACGCCGGGGTGGTGGCACAGGGGGTGACGGGGCAGCCCTGATGCCGGGGTGGTGGCACAGGGGTGACACCGCAGCCCTGATGCCGGGGTGGTGGCCCAGGGGGTGACAGGCAGCCCTGATGCCAGGGTGATGGGCACAGGGGTGACAGGGCAGCCCCGACGCCGGGGTGGTGGCACAGGGGGTGACAGGGCAGCCCTGATGCCAGGGTGATGGGCACAGGGGTGACACTGCAGCCTCGACACAGGGGTGGTGGCACAGGGGGTGACAGGGCAGCCCCGACGCCGGGGCAATGGGCACAGGGGTGACACCGCAGCCCTGACGCCAGGGTGGTGGCACAGGGGGTGACAGGCAGCCCTGATGCCAGGGTGATGGGCACAGGGGTGACAGGGCAGCCCCGACGCCGGGGCAATGGGCACAGGGGTGACACCGCAGCTCCGACGCTGGGGTGGTGGCACAGGGGTGACACCGCAGCCCCGATGCCGGGGTGGTGGCCCAGGGGGTGACACGTCCTGCCCCGCAGGTGACCTGCTGCCGGCTGACGGCGTCCTGATCCAGGGCAACGACCTGAAGATCGACGAGAGCGCGCTGACGGGGGAGTCCGACCACGTCCGCAAGTCGGCCGACAAGGACCCCATGCTGCTCTCGGGTGAGGCGGGGGGCGCCCGGCGGCCTGGGGGGGGGGCTGGGGGAGCTCCCGCCGTGACCCCCCCGTTGTGTGCGTGTCCCCCCCCGCCCCCCCAGGCACCCACGTCATGGAGGGCTCGGGGAAGATGGTGGTGACGGCCGTGGGGGTCAACTCGCAGAGCGGCATCATCTTCACGCTGCTGGGCGCCGGCGGGGAGGAGGAGGAGGAGAAGAAGGAGAAGAAAGGTGGGTCACCGCCCCCCCCCTTTGTCCCCACGTCCCTCCCCTGCGTGTCCTCCCCGTCCCCTCGGTCCCTGGGGAGCGCAGGGACCCCCGCCCTGACCAGGGACGGGCTCCGCACCCCCCTCCCACTGCCGCCCCCCACGCCGGAGGTGGAGTCCAGCCGGGGGGGACGCGCCTGGGGGGGGTGTGGGGTGCCCCCAGCCCCGTCCCGTCCCCCCTCGTGCCTTGTCCCATCTCTGACGCCGGCGCCGTCCCTCCTCCCGCCGCAGGGAAGCCCCAGGACGGCGCGGTGGTGGAGACCCTGCAGAGCAAAGGTGGGCCGGGGTCCCTCAGCGGGGCTGGGGGGTGACACACGCCTGTCCTTCCCCCCCCCCCCCCCACCCCGCCGCGCGCCACTGACGGGGCCGTGCGTCTGTCCCCCCAGCCAAGAAGCAGGACGGGGCGGTGGCCATGGAGATGCAGCCGCTGAAGAGCGCGGAGGGGGGGGACGTGGAGGAGCGGCAGCGCGGCGGCGGGCACAAGAAGGAGAAGTCGGTGCTGCAGGGCAAGCTGACCAGGCTGGCCGTGCAGATCGGCAAGGCAGGTGGGCGCGGGGACGCGGCCCCCACCCCCGTCTCGCCCCAAACCCCCCCCCCCGCCCCCCCCGCCGCCCCCCGGCGCGCGGCTGAGGGGGCTGTGCGGCAGGGCTGGCCATGTCGGCGGTGACCGTCATCATCCTGGTGCTCTACTTCGTCATCGAGACCTTCGTGGTGGAGGGGCGGCCCTGGCTGGCCGAGTGCACCCCCGTCTACGTCCAGTACTGGGTCAAGTTCTTCATCATCGGCGTCACCGTCCTGGTGGTGGCTGTCCCCGAGGGGCTGCCGCTGGCCGTCACCATCTCCCTGGCCTACTCCGTCAAGGTCAGGCCCCCCCGGCGCGGCCGTCGGTCCTCAGAGCTCCTCCGTCCCCCCGCGGATCCGTCCCTCCGTCCTCCGAGCTCCGGCTCCCCCTTTCCTTCTCTCCGTCTGTCTGTCCCCCGAGCCCTGCTGTCCGTCTGCTCCTCCGTCCTTCCGCCCCTCCGCCCTCGCGGCTCCTCCGTCCGTCCGCTGTTGCGTCCGTCTGTCCGTCCTCCGAGTCCTTGCTCGCCTTCTCCCTCCCTGTCTTCCAAGCCCTGCTCCCGTCTCCTCCTCCCTCCGTCCTCAGGGCTCGTCCGTCCGTCCGCCCATCCCGCTGCAGATCCGTCCTGTCCTCCCAGTTCCCGCTGAACCCCTCCCCTCACCTGCTCCCCAGTCTCTCCGTCCCTCCCTCCCTCCTCAGAGCTCCTCCGGCCGTCTGTCCAGCCGTCCATCCCCCCGTAGCTCCGTCCGTCCATCCCCCCGTAGCTCCGACCGTCCATCCCCCTGTAGCTCCGTCCGTCCATCCCCCCGTAGCTCCGTCCATCCATCCCCCTGTAGCTCCGTCCGTCCATCCCCCTGTAGCTCCGTCCGTCCATCCCCCCGTAGCTCCGTCCGTCCATCCCCCTGTAGCTCCGTCCATCCATCCCCCCGTAGCTCCGTCCATCCATCCCCCCGTAGCTCCGTCCGTCCATCCCCCCGTAGCTCCGTCCGTCCATCCCCCTGTAGCTCCGTCCGTCCATCCCCCCGTAGCTCCGTCCGTCCATCCCCCTGTAGCTCCGTCCGTCCATCCCCCCGTAGCTCCGTCCATCCATCCATTTCCCTGTAGCTCCATCCATGCATCCCCCCATAGCTCCATCTGTCCCCCCGTAGCTCCATCCGTCCATCCATCCCCCCGTAGCTCCGTCCGTCCATCCATCCCCCCGTAGCTCCATCTGTCCCCCCGTAGCTCCATCTGTCCCCCCGTAGCTCTGTCCGTCCGTCCATCCCCCCATAGCTCCGTCCGTCCATCCATTCCCCCGTAGCTCCGTCCATCTGTCCCCCCGTAGCTCCGTCCGTCCGTCCATCCCCCCGTAGCTCCGTCCGTCCATCCATTCCCCCGTAGCTCCGTCCATCTGTCCCCCCGTAGCTCCGTCCGTCCGTCCATCCCCCCATAGCTCCGTCCGTCCATCCATTCCCCCGTAGCTCCGTCCATCTGTCCCCCCGTAGCTCCGTCCGTCCGTCCATCCCCCCGTAGCTCCGTCCGTCCATCCATTTCCCTGTAGCTCCGTCCATCTGTCCCCCCGTAGCTCCGTCCATCCATCCATTCCCCCGTAGCTCCGTCCATCCATCCCCCTGTAGCTCCGTCCGTCCGTCCATCCCCCCATAGCTCCGTCCGTCCGTCCATCCCCCCGTAGCTCCGTCCGTCCGTCCATCCCCCCGTAGCTCCGTCCGTCCGTCCATCCCCCTGTAGCTCCGTCCGTCCGTCCATCCCCCTGTAGCTCCGTCCGTCCGTCCATCCCCCCGTAGCTCCATCTGTCTGTCCATCCCCCCATAGCTCCGTCCATCTGTCTGTCCCCCCGTAGCTCCGTCCGTCCGTCCCCCCATAGCTCTGGCTGTCCGTCCGTCCCCCCGTAGCTGCGTCCGTCCGTCCGTCCCCCCAGCTCCTCCGGCCGCCTTCTCCGTTCCTGGACGTCTGTCCCTTCCCTCTCCCGGCCGTTTCCCCCCTCTGCCTCCCGCAAACTCCTCTCCGTCCGTCCCCCCGGCCCCTCCCAGCCCCCCGGCCCTGCCGCCGCCGCGTCCCCCCTGCCTCCCCCAGCTCGGGGGTGTCCCTCGGTGCCCACCCCCCGCCCCTCAACTCCCCCCCTTTCCCCCAACACCCCCCCCCCCAACCCCCCCCCCGGCCTCTTTTCCCCCAGAAAATGATGCGGGACAACAACCTGGTGCGGCACCTGGACGCCTGCGAGACGATGGGCAACGCCACGGCCATCTGCTCGGACAAGACGGGGACGCTGACCACCAACCGCATGACGGTGGTGCAGGCCTTCCTGGGGGGCACCCACTTCCGCGCCCCCCCCGAGCCCGCCGCCGTCGCGCCCCCCACCCGCGACCTGCTGCTCCAGGCCATCGCCATCAACAGCGCCTACACCACCAAGATCCTGGTGAGGGGACGGCGGGGGGGACACGCGCTGGGGACCCCCCCGGGGGGATGGGACCCTCTGGGGACACACACAGACCCCCCCCACGCGCTGGGGACCCCCCCGGGGGGATGGGACCCTCTGGGGACACACACACCCCCCCCCCCCCCCGCGCGCTGGGGACCCCCCCGGGGGGATGGGACCCTCTGGGGACACACACACCCCCCCCCTGCGCGCTGGGGACCCCCCCGGGGGGAGCTGGAGCCCAAAGCTGGGGGGGCTCTGGGCAACCCCAGAGACACCCCCCCCATGGAACCCCCTCTCTGCCCCTAACGACACTTCTCTGCCCCCTCCCCGTCCTGTGTCTGACCCCCCAACCCCCATACCCACCCCTGCTGCCCCATATCTGCCCCTCTGACCCCCGTATCTATCCCTGCTGCCTCCTACCTGCCCTCCTGACCCCAACTTTCTCCTCAACATCCCCATATCTGCCCCCCCGACCCCCATATCCACCCCTGACCCCCATATCTGCCCTCCTAACCCCCATATCTCTCCCCCTGACCCCCATATCCACCCCGTATCTGCCCCCCAACCCCCATACCCACCCCTGACCCCCATATCCACCCCATATCTACCCCCCTAACCCCCATACCCACCTCTGCTGCCCCATACCTGCCCCCCAACCCCCATATCCACCCCTGACCCCCATATCTGCCCCATATCTGCCCCCCTGACCCCCATGTCCACCCCTGACCCCCATATGCGCCCCATACCTGCCCCTCCGAACCCCCTATCCACACCCCTGACCCCCATATCCACCCCTGACCCCCATATCTGCCCTCCTAACCCCCATATCTCTCCCCCTGACCCCCATATCCACCCCATATCTGCCCCCCTAACCCCCATACCCACCCCTGCTGCCCCATACCTGCCCCCCAACCCCCATATCCACCCCTGACCCCCATATCTGCCCCATATCTGCCCCCCTGACCCCCATGTTCACCCCTGACCCCCATATGCGCCCCATACCTGCCCCTCCGAACCCCCTATCCACACCCCTGACCCCCATATCTGCCCCGTATCTGACCCTCCGACCCCCATATCTCTCCCCCTGACCCCCATATCCACCCCATATCTGCCCCCCTAACCCCCATACCCACCCCTGCTGCCCCATACCTGCCCCCCAACCCCCATATCCACCCCATATCTGCCCCCCTAACCCCCATGTCCACCCCTGACCCCCATATGCACCCCATACCTGCTCCTCCGACGCCCATATCCAACCCTGCCCCCCGTATCCACCCCATATCTGGCCCGCTAACCTCCATGTCCCCCCCTGACCCCCATATGCGCCCCATACCTGCCCCTCCGACCCCCATATCCACCCCATATCTGCCCCCCTGACCCCCATATCCACCCCTGCCCCCTGTATCCACCCCATATCTGCCCCCCTGACCCCCATATCCACCCCTGCCCCCTGTATCCACCCCATATCTGCCCCCCGACCCCCATATCCACCCCTGCCCCCTGTATCCACCCCATATCTGCCCCCCTGACCCCCATATCCACCCCTGCCCCCTGTATCCACCCCATATCTGCCCCCCATATCCACCCCTGCCCCCTGTATCCACCCCATATCTGCCCCCCTGACCCCCATATCCACCCCTGCCCCCTGTATCCACCCCATATCTTGCCCCCCGACCCCCATATCCACCCCTGCCCCCTGTATCCACCCCATATCTGCCCCCCTGACCCCCATATCCACCCCTGCCCCCTGTATCCACCCCATATCTGCCCCCCTGACCCCCATATCCACCCCTGCCCCCTGTATCCACCCCATATCTTGCCCCCCGACCCCCATATCCACCCCTGCCCCCTGTATCCACCCCATATCTGCCCCCCTGACCCCCATATCTTTCCCCCTGGCCCCCATGTCCACCCCTGACCCCCATACCTCTCTCCCCCCGCCCCCCATCTCCCTCCCCCCGCCCCCCAGCCCCCCGAGACGGCGGGGGGGCTGCCGCGGCAGGTGGGGAACAAGACGGAGTGCGCGCTGCTGGGGCTGGCGCTGGCGCTGGGGGGGGACTACGAGGCGCTGCGGGCGCAGGTGCCCGAGGAGCGGCTGCACAAGGTCTACACCTTCAACTCCGTGCGCAAGTCCATGAGCACCGTCACCCGCCGGCCCGGCGGCGCCTTCCGCCTCTTCAGCAAGGGCGCCTCCGAGATCCTGCTGCGCAGGTGAGGGGGGGCGGCACCCCACGGGGGCCCCCGAGACCCTCCTGTGCCGTGAGGGGGGGGGCAGCGCCCCGCCACCCCCCTGGGGACACTCGGGGACACCCCTGAGGGCTCTCCAAGACCTTCCTGTGTGGTGAGAGGGGGGGCAGCGCCCCGCCACCCCCCTGGGGACACTCGGGGACACCCCACGGGGGGCCTCCGAGACCCTCCTGTGCGGTGAGAGGGGGGGCTGTGCCCCACAACCCCCCTGGGGACACTTGGGGACACCCCACGGGGGCCCCCGAGACCCTCCTGTGCGGTGAGAGGGGGGGCTGTGCCCCACAACCCCCCTGGGGACACTCGGGGACACCCCTGAGGGCTCTCCGAGACCCTCCTGTGCGGTGAGAGGGGGGGCAGCGCCCCGCCACCCCCCTGGGGACACTCAGGGACACCCCACGGGGGGCCTCCGAGACCCTCCTGTGCGGTGAGGGGGGGCGGCACCCCACAACCCCCCTGGGGACACTCGGGGACACCCCTGAGGGCTCTGCGAGACCCTCCTGTGCGGTGAGGGGGGGCGGCACCCCACAACCCCCCTGGGGACACTCGGGGACACCCCTGAGGGCTCTCCGAGACCCTCCTGTGCGGTGAGGGGGGGTGGCACCCCACAACCCCCCCCGGGGGACGCTTGGGGACCCTTGGGGACGCGCCACGAGGGGCCTCCGAGATGCTCCTGCGCAGGCGAGGGGCTGCACCCCCAAAGTGTCTTTGGGACCCCCCCTCCAAGACGCCCCCGGGATCCTCCTGCGCTGCTGAGGGTTGTGTGTGTCCCCCCCAGCTCCCCTGGTGCCGGGGCGGCGGGCGTCCCCCCATGTCCCCCCACGTGCTGCGTGGTGCTGGGGGGGCGGCAGGGAGCCCTGTGTCCCCATGTCCCCCCATGTCCCCGTGTCCCCCCAGGTGCTGCTCCGTGCTGGGGGTGGGGGGGAGCCCTGTGTCCCCATGTCCCCCCGTGTCCCCCCGTGTCCCCCCAGGTGCTGCTCCGTGCTGGGGGCGGGGGGGAGCCCTGTGTCCCCATGTCCCCCCGTGTCCCCCCGTGTCCCCCCAGGTGCTGCTCCGTGCTGGGGGCGGGGGGGAGCCCTGTGTCCCCATGTCCCCCCGTGTCCCCCCAGGTGCTGCTCCGTGCTGGGGGCGGGGGGGAGCCCTGTGTCCCCATGTCCCCCCGTGTCCCCCCGTGTCCCCCCAGGTGCTGCTCCGTGCTGGGGGCGGGGGGGAGCCCTGTGTCCCCATGTCCCCCCGTGTCCCCCCAGGTGCTGCTCCGTGCTGGGGGCCGGGGGGGAGCCCCGTCCCTTCGGGCCGCGGGAGCGGGAGCAGCTGGTGCGGGAGGTGGTGGAGCCCATGGCGGCCGCGGGGCTGCGCACCCTGGTCCTGGCCTTCCGCGACTTCCCCCCCGGCCCCGAGCCCCCCTGGGACGACGAGGCGGCCATCGTCACCGACCTGACCTGCATCGCCATCGTCGGCATCGAGGACCCCGTGCGCCCCGAGGTGCGGGGACGGGGACCACAGGGGCATGGGGGACAGCTGGGGGCAGAGGGGACGTGTGAGGGGCAGGGGGACACGTGGGGCACGAGGGGACGTGGGGATGGAGGGGGCACGGGGACACGTGAGGGACTTGGGGACACGTGGGGGATGAGGGGACGTGGGGATGGAGGGGGCACGGGGACACGTGAGGGACTTGGGGACACGTGAGGGATGAGGGGACGTGGGGATGGAGGGGGCACGGGGACACGTGAGGGACTTGGGGACACGTGGGGGATGATGGGGACATGGGGATGGAGGGGGCACGGGGACACGTGAGGGATGTGGGGATGGGGGTACACAGGGACATGGGGATGGAGGGGACACGGGGACATGTGAGGGATGGGGGGACACGGGGACATGGGGATGGAGGGGACATGGGGACATGTGAGGGACATGGAGACGTGTGGGGGATGTGGGGACAGGGGGACACGTGGGGGATGTGGGGACACGGGGACATGAGGATGGAGGGGACACTGGGGACACGTGAGGGACAGGGGGACACATGGGGGATGTGGGGATGGGGGGACATGTGAGGGACATGGAGACACGTGGGGGACATGGGGATGGAGGGGATATGGGGACATGTGAGGGATGGGGGGACACATGGGGGATGTGGGGACACGGGGACATGGGGATGGAGGGGACACGGGGACACGTGAGGGACGGGGACACATGGGGGATGTGGGGATGGAGGGGACACGGGGACATGTGGGGGACATGGGGATGGAGGGGACATGGGGACACGTGAGGATGGAGAGGACATGGGGACGTAGGGATGGGACATGGGGACACGGGGGGCATGGGGACACAGGACATGATGGGGACACACAGGGGACGTGGGGACGGGGCATGTTGGGGGGGACGGGACTTGGGGACGTGGGGATGGGGGGACACGGGGGACACGGGGCTGGGGACGGTGGGGAGACCCGGAGGCGCCTGGGGGACGTGGGGACGGGGTGTGTCGGGGACAGGGGACACATGGGGCACAGGGGGATGCGGGGAGGTGGCAGGGGGCAGGGGACGCACGGGGGGACGTGGGGACGCGCGGGGGCAGTGGACGGGGGACGCGGGGGCGGGAGGAGGCCCGCGGGGCCGGTGGCGGTGTGACCGGCGGCGGGCGGCGGCAGGTCCCCGAGGCCATCCGTAAGTGCCAGCGCGCCGGGATCACGGTGCGGATGGTGACCGGGGACAACCTGAACACGGCGCGGGCCATCGCGGCCAAGTGCGGCATCCTGCCCCCCGGCGAGGAGTGGCTCTGCCTGGAGGGCAGGGAGTTCAACCGCCGCATCCGCAACCAGAAGGGAGAGGTGCTGCCTGCCGGGGGCACTGGGGGCACTGGGAGGGACTGGGAACACTGGGAGAAGGGACTGGGGGCACTGGGGGACACTGGGAGGGACTGGGAACACTGGGAGAAGGGACTGGGAGGGACTGGGGGCACTGGGGAGAAGGGACTGGGAACACTGGGAGAAGACGCTGGGAGGGACTGTAGGGGCACTGGGGACACTGGGAAGGACTGGGGGGCACTGGGGACACTGGGAGAAGATGCTGGGAGGGACTGGGGGCACTGGGAGAAGACTCTGGGAGGGACTGGGGGACACTGGGGACACTGGGAGAAGACCCTGGGGGGCACTGGGAGGGATGGAGGGGTGATGGGAGGAGTCCTGGGATGGACTGGGAGGCACTGGGATGGACTGGGGACACTAAGAGAAGACCTGGGGAGGGACTGGGGGGCACTGGGAGGGACTGGGGGCACTGGGAGGGACGGGGGACACTGGGAGAAGACCCTGGGGGACACTGGGAGGGACTGGGGGCACTGTGAGAAGACCCTGGGGGGCACTGGGAGGCACTGGGGGCACTGGGAGAGGACCCTGGGGAGCACTGGGAGGCACTGGGGGGCACTGGGGACACTGGGAGAAGACCCTGTGGGGCACTGGGAGGAGCCCTGGGGACACTGGGAGGGACTGGGGACACTGGGAGAAGACCCTGGGGGACACTGGGAGGCACTGGGGGCACTGGGAGAGGACCCTGGGGGGCACTGGGGGCACTGAGAAGGTCCGAGGGGGTGGAATCAGGGGTCCTTGGGGGGGGACACACAAAAGGGGGTGCCCCAGAGCTGGGGGGTCGGAGTGGGGCTCAACCCCCCCCCCGACCTGGGGCTGTTGGGGCTGTGGGGGGGGCAGTTGGGGGTCGGTGTGTGGGGCTCACCCCCCCCCCCCCCGCCCCGTGCCCCCCCAGGTGGAGCAGGAGCGCCTGGACAAGGTGTGGCCCAAGCTGCGGGTGCTGGCCCGCTCCTCCCCCACCGACAAGCACACCCTGGTGAAAGGTGGGGCGCGGGGGGGGGGACACACGGGACTTGGGGGGCACCTGGGGGGGCGTTGGGGGGCACCTGGGGGGGCGTTGGGGGGGCTCGGAGGGGGTTTGGGGGGCTCGGAGGGGGTTTACGGGGGGTTTGGGAGTGGAAGGGGGGGGGCCTTGGGGGGCTCGGAGGGTGCTGGGGTGGAAGGGGGGCGTCGGGGGGGGCTCGGAGGGGGTCTGTGGGGGGGCTCGGGGGGTGTGGGGGTCCCCACGGCCCCCCCCGTCCCCAGGGATCATCGACAGCACGGTGGGGGAGCAGCGGCAGGTGGTGGCCGTCACCGGGGACGGGCACCAACGACGGCCCCGCTGCTCAAGAAGGCCGACGTGGGCTTCGCCATGGTAACGTCCGTGTGTGTGTGTCCCCCCCCTCCGCCCCCCCGCCCCGAAACCGGGGTCCCCGACACCTCTCCCCCCACCCTCAAATCACCCCCCTCCCCCCCCCCCGGGGACCGTCACCGCAGGGCAACCTCCTCGTCCCCGCCCCGCGGCTCCGTCCTGAGGGGTCCCCGACCCCTCGCCGTCCCCCCATTACCGCCCCCCCCCGGGGCCCCCCCCTCGCCCTCGCCCACCCCGCGGGTCTCCCCAGGGCATCGCGGGGTACGGACGTGGCCAAGGAGGCGTCCGACATCATCCTGACGGACGACAACTTCTCCAGCATCGTCAAGGCGGTGATGTGGAGGCCGCAACGTCTACGACAGCATCTCCAAGTTCCTTGCAGTTCCAGCTCACCGTCAACGTGGTGGCCGTGGTGGTGGCCTTCACCGGCGCCTGCATCACCCAGGTGGGGGCCGCGCGCCACCACCCCCGCGGGGCGGAGCCGGGGTGGGGACACACACACACACACACGACAACAGGGGACCCCCCCGGAGCGCAGTCCCACCGCCCCCCGCCCCGCCCCGCAGAGACTCCCCGCTGAAGGCCGTGCAGATGCTGTGGGTCAACCTCATCATGGGACACCTTCGCCTCGCTGGCGCTGGCCACCGAGCCCCCCACGGAGGCCCTGCTGCTGCGCAAGCCCTACGGCCGCGACAAGCCCCTCATCTCCCGCACCATGCTCAAGAACATCCTGGGCCACGCCGCCTACCAGCTCGTCATCATCTTCACCCTCCTCTTCGTCGGTGCGTGGCCGCCGGGCGCCCCCGGGGGCGCTAGCAGAGGTCCCGCGGCCGTGTCCCCGAGGCTGGGGCCGTGTCCCCGAGGTTGGGGCCGTGTCCCCGAGGCGGGGCCGTTGTCCCAGGGGAGATGTTGGGGGAGCTCCTGGAGCTATGGGCCGTTGTCCCCAGGGGGGCTCCGTATCCCAGGGAGATCTTGGGAGAGCTCTCAGGGCCATGGGCCGCGTCCTGAGCGTGTCCCGCGTCCCAGGGGAGGTGCTGGGAGAGGTCCCGCACCCATGGCCATGTCCCCAGGGTGGTCCCACACCCCACGGGAGATGTTGGGAGGTGTCCTACAGCCATGGCCGTGTCCCCAGGGGGGTCCCACACCCCACGGGAGATGTTGGGAGATGTTGGGAGGTGTCCTACAGCCATGGCCATGGCCCCACACGGTGGTTCCACGCCCCACGGGAGATGCTGGGAGAGGTCCCGCACCCATGGCCGTGTCCCCAGGGGGTCCCACACCCCACAGGAGATGTTGGGAGGTGTCCTACAGCCATGGCCGTGTCCCCAGGGGGTCCCACACACCCCACGGGAGATGTTGGGAGGTGTCCTACAGCCGTGGCCATGCCCCCAAGGTGGCCCCACACCCCACGGGAGATGTTGGGAGGTGTTGGGAGGTGTCCTACACCCATGGCCGTGTCCCCAAGGTGGCCCCCACACCCCACGGGAGATGTTGGGAGATGTTGGGAGGTAGTCCTACAGCCATGGCCGTGTCCCCAGGGTGGTCCCACACCCCACGGGAGATGTTGGGAGATGTTGGGAGAGAGGTCCTACACCCCCACGGGAGATGTTGGGGGGTGTCCTACAGCCACTGGCCAGCGTCCCCTGGGTTGGTCCCACCCCCCTGCCCGTGTCCCCCGAGCCCCGGGTGACGCGGCCCCTGCCCCGGCAGGAGAGCTGCTGCTGGACATGGACAGACGGGCGCCAGGCCCCGCTGCACGCGCCGCCCTCGGAGCACTACACCGTCATCTTCAACACCTTCGTCATGATGCAGCTCTTCAACGAGATCAACGCCCGCAAGGTCCACGGCGAGAGGAACGTCTTCGCCGGCATCTTCGCCCAACCCCATCTTCTGCTCCATCGTCCTCGGCACCTTCGCCATCCAGGTGGGACGCGGGGGGGGGACATGACACCCTGGGGACCTCGTTGTCCCCCCCGTTGTCCCGGGCACCTTCGCCATCCAGGTGGGACGCGGGGGGACACCCCGAGGCCGTGGGGGGGGGGACCCTGGGGACCTCCTTGTCCCCTCCGTTGTCCCGGGCGCCTCCGCCGTTCGGAGGGCGGGCCGTGGGGAGGTCCGGGGGGGGGTCCCACGGGGACACCCTGGGGACCCCACACGTGGAGGGCACCCCTGGGGACAATGGGGGGGACCCGTAGGGACCCCCCAGACGCGGAGGGGACCCCGCTGACCCCCCCGTGCCCCCCAGGTGGCCATCGTGCAGTTCGGGGGGAAGCCCTTCAGCTGCTCCCCCCTCAGCGCCGAGCAGTGGCTGTGGTGCCTCTTCCTGGGGCTCGGCGAGCTGCTCTGGGGGCAGGTACCGCGGGGGGCTCCGACCCACGGGGGGGGCTCCGACCCACGGGGGGAGGGCTCTGACTCACGGCGGGGGGCTCTGACCCACAGGGGGGGGACACTGACCCACGGGGGGCGGGCTCTGACCCACGCGGGGGGGCTCTGACCCATAGTGGGGGGCTCTGACCCATGGCGGGGGGGACGACTGACCCATGGGGGGGGCTCTGACCCACGGGGGGGGACACTGACCCACGGGGGGGGCTCCGACCCACAGCGGGGGGGGCTCTGACCCACGGCGGGGGGGCTCTGACCCATAGGGGGGGGCTCTGGCCCACGGGGGGGACACTGACCCACAGCGGGGGGGGCTCTGACCCACGGGGGGGGCTCTGACCCATGCAGGGGGACACTGACCCACGGCAGGGGGGGTTCTGACCCACGGCGGGGGGGCTCTGACCCATGGGGGGTGGGGGCTCTGACCCATGGTGGGGGGGGCTCTGACCCATGGGGGGGGACACTGACCCATGGGGGGAGGGCTTTGACCCATGGTGGGGGGCTCTGACCCACAGGGAGAGGGGCCACTGACCCATAGTGGGGGGCTCTGACCCATGGGGGGGAACACTGGCCCACGGTGGGGGGGCTCTGACCCATAGAAGGGTGACCCTGACCCACGGGGGGGGTACTCTGACCCATAGGGCGGGGGCTCTGACCCACGGTGGGGCTCTGACCCACAGAGGGGGGACTCTGACCCATGGCAGGGGACACCGACCCATAGAGGGGTTGACCCTGGCCCACAGCGGGGGGGCTCTGACCCACAGCGGGGGGGGAACTCTGACCCACGGTGGGGACCCTGACAAGGGGGCTGGGGGGGGGGGGGGGATCCTGACCCATAGAGGGGGACTCTGCCCCGGGGGGGGATGGACCCCGAGCCCTAGAGGAACGTCTGCCCCATAGCAGGGGACCCTGCCCCATAGCGGAGACGTCCACCCCATGGGGGGGACCCTGCCCCCGTTACCCCTGGGTGCCCCCTCCCCCGGGGGGGCCGTGGGGCTGCCCCACGTGGCCTCGTTGACCTCGTTAACCCTGTTCCCTTCGTTAACCTCGTTAACCCCGTTCCCTTCGTTAACCTCATTGACCTCATTAACCCGTTCCCTTC
>NW_026961645.1:0-94358 GCF_963924245.1 Chroicocephalus ridibundus
GGTTACCTCTTTGCTAACATTCTCTTCAGCGCTGCAGGGAAACCAGGAACCACGTGGAGAAGGCACCCACACTGAAAGTGCCTGGAGGGAACATTGGGGCTTCTTCTCAGTGTCTCTGACATAGGGTTTCACTGTCCCGGGAAAGTCTCTGCTAACACCCTGCAGAGCGCTGTGCCCAATCTACAGAAACGTCTTGCGGTATCTCCTACAGGGAAAGTGCCAGGAGGGAATTGTCGAGCTTGTTCTCAGTGTCTCTGAGAATTGCTCTGATTATCCCTGTGACCTCTTTGCTAAGACTCTCCAGAGAGCCGTCCTCAAAACCAACACACATCTTGACATATCTCCCACATTGATCGCAGTGTCTCCAGGAACGGCATTCAAGGAGCCAGGAACTTTTCTCCCTACACTGTCCATTGAGTTGTCCTCAAAACCAATATACATCCTGCTATATCTCCCACATGGAAAGTGCCAGGAGGGAGAAGTGGCGATTATGTTTAGACTTTCTCGGAACTGCTTCAAATCAACTAGATATCTTTGTGCTGTAAATCTCCCAACAGCCAAACGCAAAAGCAGCAAACATCTCGCTGTATGTCCCACATCCAAAGTGCCAAGAGAGAGCTTGCTCTCCCTGTCTTTGAGTACTGTTTTCGCTGTGCCGGTTACCTCTTTGCTAACATTCTCTTCAGCGCTGCAGGGAAACCAGGAACCACGTGGAGAAGGCACCCACACTGAAAGTGCCTGGAGGGAACATTGGGGCTTCTTCTCAGTGTCTCTGACATAGGGTTTCACTGTCCCGGGAAAGTCTCTGCTAACACCCTGCAGAGCGCTGTGCCCAATCTACAGAAACGTCTTGCGGTATCTCCTACAGGGAAAGTGCCAGGAGGGAACTGTCCATCTTGTTCTCAGTGTCTCTGAGAATTGCTCTGATTATCCCTGTGACCTCTTTGCTAAGACTCTCCAGAGAGCCGTCCTCAAAACAAACACACATCTTGACATATCTCCCACATTGATCGCAGTGTCTCCAGGAACGGCATTCAAGGAGCCAGGAACTTTTCTCCCTACACTGTCCATTGAGTTGTCCTCAAAACCAATATACATCCTGCTATATCTCCCACATGGAAAGTGCCAGGAGGGAGAAGTGGCGATTATGTTTAGACTTTCTCGGAACTGCTTCAAATCAACTAGATATCTTTGTGCTGTAAATCTCCCAACAGCCAAACGCAAAAGCAGCAAACATCTCGCTGTATGTCCCACATCCAAAGTGCCAAGAGAGAGCTTGCTCTCCCTGTCTTTGAGTACTGTTTTCGCTGTCCCGGTTACCTCTTTGCTAACATTCTCTTCAGCGCTGCAGGGAAACCAGGAACCACGTGGAGAAGGCACCCACACTGAAAGTGCCTGGAGGGAACATTGGGGGCTTCTTCTCAGTGTCTCTGACATAGGGTTTCACTGTCCCGGGAAAGTCTCTGCTAACACCCTGCAGAGCGCTGTGCCCAATCTACAGAAACGTCTTGCGGTATCTCCTACAGGGAAAGTGCCAGGAGGGAACTGTCCATCTTGTTCTCAGTGTCTCTGAGAATTGCTCTGATTATCCCTGTGACCTCTTTGCTAAGACTCTCCAGAGAGCCGTCCTCAAAACAAACACACATCTTGACATATCTCCCACATTGATCGCAGTGTCTCCAGGAACGGCATTCAAGGAGCCAGGAACTTTTCTCCCTACACTGTCCATTGAGTTGTCCTCAAAACCAATATACATCCTGCTATATCTCCCACATGGAAAGTGCCAGGAGGGAGAAGTGGCGATTATGTTTAGACTTTCTCGGAACTGCTTCAAATCAACTAGATATCTTTGTGCTGTAAATCTCCCAACAGCCAAACGCAAAAGCAGCAAACATCTCGCTGTATGTCCCACATCCAAAGTGCCAAGAGAGAGCTTGCTCTCCCTGTCTTTGAGTACTGTTTTCGCTGTGCCGGTTACCTCTTTGCTAACATTCTCTTCAGCGCTGCAGGGAAACCAGGAACCACGTGGAGAAGGCACCCACACTGAAAGTGCCTGGAGGGAACATTGGGGCTTCTTCTCAGTGTCTCTGACATAGGGTTTCACTGTCCCGGGAAAGTCTCTGCTAACACCCTGCAGAGCGCTGTGCCCAATCTACAGAAACGTCTTGCGGTATCTCCTACAGGGAAAGTGCCAGGAGGGAATTGTCGAGCTTGTTCTCAGTGTCTCTGAGAATTGCTCTGATTATCCCTGTGACCTCTTTGCTAAGACTCTCCAGAGAGCCGTCCTCAAAACCAACACACATCTTGACATATCTCCCACATTGATCGCAGTGTCTCCAGGAACGGCATTCAAGGAGCCAGGAACTTTTCTCCCTACACTGTCCATTGAGTTGTCCTCAAAACCAATATACATCCTGCTATATCTCCCACATGGAAAGTGCCAGGAGGGAGAAGTGGCGATTATGTTTAGACTTTCTCGGAACTGCTTCAAATCAACTAGATATCTTTGTGCTGTAAATCTCCCAACAGCCAAACGCAAAAGCAGCAAACATCTCGCTGTATGTCCCACATCCAAAGTGCCAAGAGAGAGCTTGCTCTCCCTGTCTTTGAGTACTGTTTTCGCTGTGCCGGTTACCTCTTTGCTAACATTCTCTTCAGCGCTGCAGGGAAACCAGGAACCACGTGGAGAAGGCACCCACACTGAAAGTGCCTGGAGGGAACATTGGGGCTTCTTCTCAGTGTCTCTGACATAGGGTTTCACTGTCCCGGGAAAGTCTCTGCTAACACCCTGCAGAGCGCTGTGCCCAATCTACAGAAACGTCTTGCGGTATCTCCTACAGGGAAAGTGCCAGGAGGGAACTGTCCATCTTGTTCTCAGTGTCTCTGAGAATTGCTCTGATTATCCCTGTGACCTCTTTGCTAAGACTCTCCAGAGAGCCGTCCTCAAAACAAACACACATCTTGACATATCTCCCACATTGATCGCAGTGTCTCCAGGAACGGCATTCAAGGAGCCAGGAACTTTTCTCCCTACACTGTCCATTGAGTTGTCCTCAAAACCAATATACATCCTGCTATATCTCCCACATGGAAAGTGCCAGGAGGGAGAAGTGGCGATTATGTTTAGACTTTCTCGGAACTGCTTCAAATCAACTAGATATCTTTGTGCTGTAAATCTCCCAACAGCCAAACGCAAAAGCAGCAAACATCTCGCTGTATGTCCCACATCCAAAGTGCCAAGAGAGAGCTTGCTCTCCCTGTCTTTGAGTACTGTTTTCGCTGTCCCGGTTACCTCTTTGCTAACATTCTCTTCAGCGCTGCAGGGAAACCAGGAACCACGTGGAGAAGGCACCCACACTGAAAGTGCCTGGAGGGAACATTGGGGCTTCTTCTCAGTGTCTCTGACATAGGGTTTCACTGTCCCGGGAAAGTCTCTGCTAACACCCTGCAGAGCGCTGTGCCCAATCTACAGAAACGTCTTGCGGTATCTCCTACAGGGAAAGTGCCAGGAGGGAACTGTCCATCTTGTTCTCAGTGTCTCTGAGAATTGCTCTGATTATCCCTGTGACCTCTTTGCTAAGACTCTCCAGAGAGCCGTCCTCAAAACAAACACACATCTTGACATATCTCCCACATTGATCGCAGTGTCTCCAGGAACGGCATTCAAGGAGCCAGGAACTTTTCTCCCTACACTGTCCATTGAGTTGTCCTCAAAACCAATATACATCCTGCTATATCTCCCACATGGAAAGTGCCAGGAGGGAGAAGTGGCGATTATGTTTAGACTTTCTCGGAACTGCTTCAAATCAACTAGATATCTTTGTGCTGTAAATCTCCCAACAGCCAAACGCAAAAGCAGCAAACATCTCGCTGTATGTCCCACATCCAAAGTGCCAAGAGAGAGCTTGCTCTCCCTGTCTTTGAGTACTGTTTTCGCTGTGCCGGTTACCTCTTTGCTAACATTCTCTTCAGCGCTGCAGGGAAACCAGGAACCACGTGGAGAAGGCACCCACACTGAAAGTGCCTGGAGGGAACATTGGGGCTTCTTCTCAGTGTCTCTGACATAGGGTTTCACTGTCCCGGGAAAGTCTCTGCTAACACCCTGCAGAGCGCTGTGCCCAATCTACAGAAACGTCTTGCGGTATCTCCTACAGGGAAAGTGCCAGGAGGGAATTGTCGAGCTTGTTCTCAGTGTCTCTGAGAATTGCTCTGATTATCCCTGTGACCTCTTTGCTAAGACTCTCCAGAGAGCCGTCCTCAAAACCAACACACATCTTGACATATCTCCCACATTGATCGCAGTGTCTCCAGGAACGGCATTCAAGGAGCCAGGAACTTTTCTCCCTACACTGTCCATTGAGTTGTCCTCAAAACCAATATACATCCTGCTATATCTCCCACATGGAAAGTGCCAGGAGGGAGAAGTGGCGATTATGTTTAGACTTTCTCGGAACTGCTTCAAATCAACTAGATATCTTTGTGCTGTAAATCTCCCAACAGCCAAACGCAAAAGCAGCAAACATCTCGCTGTATGTCCCACATCCAAAGTGCCAAGAGAGAGCTTGCTCTCCCTGTCTTTGAGTACTGTTTTCGCTGTGCCGGTTACCTCTTTGCTAACATTCTCTTCAGCGCTGCAGGGAAACCAGGAACCACGTGGAGAAGGCACCCACACTGAAAGTGCCTGGAGGGAACATTGGGGCTTCTTCTCAGTGTCTCTGACATAGGGTTTCACTGTCCCGGGAAAGTCTCTGCTAACACCCTGCAGAGCGCTGTGCCCAATCTACAGAAACGTCTTGCGGTATCTCCTACAGGGAAAGTGCCAGGAGGGAATTGTCGAGCTTGTTCTCAGTGTCTCTGAGAATTGCTCTGATTATCCCTGTGACCTCTTTGCTAAGACTCTCCAGAGAGCCGTCCTCAAAACCAACACACATCTTGACATATCTCCCACATTGATCGCAGTGTCTCCAGGAACGGCATTCAAGGAGCCAGGAACTTTTCTCCCTACACTGTCCATTGAGTTGTCCTCAAAACCAATATACATCCTGCTATATCTCCCACATGGAAAGTGCCAGGAGGGAGAAGTGGCGATTATGTTTAGACTTTCTCGGAACTGCTTCAAATCAACTAGATATCTTTGTGCTGTAAATCTCCCAACAGCCAAACGCAAAAGCAGCAAACATCTCGCTGTATGTCCCACATCCAAAGTGCCAAGAGAGAGCTTGCTCTCCCTGTCTTTGAGTACTGTTTTCGCTGTGCCGGTTACCTCTTTGCTAACATTCTCTTCAGCGCTGCAGGGAAACCAGGAACCACGTGGAGAAGGCACCCACACTGAAAGTGCCTGGAGGGAACATTGGGGCTTCTTCTCAGTGTCTCTGACATAGGGTTTCACTGTCCCGGGAAAGTCTCTGCTAACACCCTGCAGAGCGCTGTGCCCAATCTACAGAAACGTCTTGCGGTATCTCCTACAGGGAAAGTGCCAGGAGGGAATTGTCGAGCTTGTTCTCAGTGTCTCTGAGAATTGCTCTGATTATCCCTGTGACCTCTTTGCTAAGACTCTCCAGAGAGCCGTCCTCAAAACAAACACACATCTTGACATATCTCCCACATTGATCGCAGTGTCTCCAGGAACGGCATTCAAGGAGCCAGGAACTTTTCTCCCTACACTGTCCATTGAGTTGTCCTCAAAACCAATATACATCCTGCTATATCTCCCACATGGAAAGTGCCAGGAGGGAGAAGTGGCGATTATGTTTAGACTTTCTCGGAACTGCTTCAAATCAACTAGATATCTTTGTGCTGTAAATCTCCCAACAGCCAAACGCAAAAGCAGCAAACATCTCGCTGTATGTCCCACATCCAAAGTGCCAAGAGAGAGCTTGCTCTCCCTGTCTTTGAGTACTGTTTTCGCTGTGCCGGTTACCTCTTTGCTAACATTCTCTTCAGCGCTGCAGGGAAACCAGGAACCACGTGGAGAAGGCACCCACACTGAAAGTGCCTGGAGGGAACATTGGGGCTTCTTCTCAGTGTCTCTGACATAGGGTTTCACTGTCCCGGGAAAGTCTCTGCTAACACCCTGCAGAGCGCTGTGCCCAATCTACAGAAACGTCTTGCGGTATCTCCTACAGGGAAAGTGCCAGGAGGGAACTGTCCATCTTGTTCTCAGTGTCTCTGAGAATTGCTCTGATTATCCCTGTGACCTCTTTGCTAAGACTCTCCAGAGAGCCGTCCTCAAAACAAACACACATCTTGACATATCTCCCACATTGATCGCAGTGTCTCCAGGAACGGCATTCAAGGAGCCAGGAACTTTTCTCCCTACACTGTCCATTGAGTTGTCCTCAAAACCAATATACATCCTGCTATATCTCCCACATGGAAAGTGCCAGGAGGGAGAAGTGGCGATTATGTTTAGACTTTCTCGGAACTGCTTCAAATCAACTAGATATCTTTGTGCTGTAAATCTCCCAACAGCCAAACGCAAAAGCAGCAAACATCTCGCTGTATGTCCCACATCCAAAGTGCCAAGAGAGAGCTTGCTCTCCCTGTCTTTGAGTACTGTTTTCGCTGTGCCGGTTACCTCTTTGCTAACATTCTCTTCAGCGCTGCAGGGAAACCAGGAACCACGTGGAGAAGGCACCCACACTGAAAGTGCCTGGAGGGAACATTGGGGCTTCTTCTCAGTGTCTCTGACATAGGGTTTCACTGTCCCGGGAAAGTCTCTGCTAACACCCTGCAGAGCGCTGTGCCCAATCTACAGAAACGTCTTGCGGTATCTCCTACAGGGAAAGTGCCAGGAGGGAACTGTCCATCTTGTTCTCAGTGTCTCTGAGAATTGCTCTGATTATCCCTGTGACCTCTTTGCTAAGACTCTCCAGAGAGCCGTCCTCAAAACCAACACACATCTTGACATATCTCCCTCATTGATCGCAGTGTCTCCAGGAACGGCATTCAAGGAGCCAGGAACTTTTCTCCCTACACTGTCCATTGAGTTGTCCTCAAAACCAATATACATCCTGCTATATCTCCCACATGGAAAGTGCCAGGAGGGAGAAGTGGCGATTATGTTTAGACTTTCTCGGAACTGCTTCAAATCAACTAGATATCTTTGTGCTGTAAATCTCCCAACAGCCAAACGCAAAAGCAGCAAACATCTCGCTGTATGTCCCACATCCAAAGTGCCAAGAGAGAGCTTGCTCTCCCTGTCTTTGAGTACTGTTTTCGCTGTGCCGGTTACCTCTTTGCTAACATTCTCTTCAGCGCTGCAGGGAAACCAGGAACCACGTGGAGAAGGCACCCACACTGAAAGTGCCTGGAGGGAACATTGGGGCTTCTTCTCAGTGTCTCTGACATAGGGTTTCACTGTCCCGGGAAAGTCTCTGCTAACACCCTGCAGAGCGCTGTGCCCAATCTACAGAAACGTCTTGCGGTATCTCCTACAGGGAAAGTGCCAGGAGGGAACTGTCCATCTTGTTCTCAGTGTCTCTGAGAATTGCTCTGATTATCCCTGTGACCTCTTTGCTAAGACTCTCCAGAGAGCCGTCCTCAAAACCAACACACATCTTGACATATCTCCCTCATTGATCGCAGTGTCTCCAGGAACGGCATTCAAGGAGCCAGGAACTTTTCTCCCTACACTGTCCATTGAGTTGTCCTCAAAACCAATATACATCCTGCTATATCTCCCACATGGAAAGTGCCAGGAGGGAGAAGTGGCGATTATGTTTAGACTTTCTCGGAACTGCTTCAAATCAACTAGATATCTTTGTGCTGTAAATCTCCCAACAGCCAAACGCAAAAGCAGCAAACATCTCGCTGTATGTCCCACATCCAAAGTGCCAAGAGAGAGCTTGCTCTCCCTGTCTTTGAGTACTGTTTTCGCTGTGCCGGTTACCTCTTTGCTAACATTCTCTTCAGCGCTGCAGGGAAACCAGGAACCACGTGGAGAAGGCACCCACACTGAAAGTGCCTGGAGGGAACATTGGGGCTTCTTCTCAGTGTCTCTGACATAGGGTTTCACTGTCCCGGGAAAGTCTCTGCTAACACCCTGCAGAGCGCTGTGCCCAATCTACAGAAACGTCTTGCGGTATCTCCTACAGGGAAAGTGCCAGGAGGGAACTGTCCATCTTGTTCTCAGTGTCTCTGAGAATTGCTCTGATTATCCCTGTGACCTCTTTGCTAAGACTCTCCAGAGAGCCGTCCTCAAAACCAACACACATCTTGACATATCTCCCACATTGATCGCAGTGTCTCCAGGAACGGCATTCAAGGAGCCAGGAACTTTTCTCCCTACACTGTCCATTGAGTTGTCCTCAAAACCAATATACATCCTGCTATATCTCCCACATGGAAAGTGCCAGGAGGGAGAAGTGGCGATTATGTTTAGACTTTCTCGGAACTGCTTCAAATCAACTAGATATCTTTGTGCTGTAAATCTCCCAACAGCCAAACGCAAAAGCAGCAAACATCTCGCTGTATGTCCCACATCCAAAGTGCCAAGAGAGAGCTTGCTCTCCCTGTCTTTGAGTACTGTTTTCGCTGTGCCGGTTACCTCTTTGCTAACATTCTCTTCAGCGCTGCAGGGAAACCAGGAACCACGTGGAGAAGGCACCCACACTGAAAGTGCCTGGAGGGAACATTGGGGCTTCTTCTCAGTGTCTCTGACATAGGGTTTCACTGTCCCGGGAAAGTCTCTGCTAACACCCTGCAGAGCGCTGTGCCCAATCTACAGAAACGTCTTGCGGTATCTCCTACAGGGAAAGTGCCAGGAGGGAACTGTCCATCTTGTTCTCAGTGTCTCTGAGAATTGCTCTGATTATCCCTGTGACCTCTTTGCTAAGACTCTCCAGAGAGCCGTCCTCAAAACCAACACATCATCTTGACATATCTCCCACATTGATCGCAGTGTCTCCAGGAACGGCATTCAAGGAGCCAGGAACTTTTCTCCCTACACTGTCCATTGAGTTGTCCTCAAAACCAATATACATCCTGCTATATCTCCCACATGGAAAGTGCCAGGAGGGAGAAGTGGCGATTATGTTTAGACTTTCTCGGAACTGCTTCAAATCAACTAGATATCTTTGTGCTGTAAATCTCCCAACAGCCAAACGCAAAAGCAGCAAACATCTCGCTGTATGTCCCACATCCAAAGTGCCAAGAGAGAGCTTGCTCTCCCTGTCTTTGAGTACTGTTTTCGCTGTGCCGGTTACCTCTTTGCTAACATTCTCTTCAGCGCTGCAGGGAAACCAGGAACCACGTGGAGAAGGCACCCACACTGAAAGTGCCTGGAGGGAACATTGGGGCTTCTTCTCAGTGTCTCTGACATAGGGTTTCACTGTCCCGGGAAAGTCTCTGCTAACACCCTGCAGAGCGCTGTGCCCAATCTACAGAAACGTCTTGCGGTATCTCCTACAGGGAAAGTGCCAGGAGGGAACTGTCCATCTTGTTCTCAGTGTCTCTGAGAATTGCTCTGATTATCCCTGTGACCTCTTTGCTAAGACTCTCCAGAGAGCCGTCCTCAAAACAAACACACATCTTGACATATCTCCCACATTGATCGCAGTGTCTCCAGGAACGGCATTCAAGGAGCCAGGAACTTTTCTCCCTACACTGTCCATTGAGTTGTCCTCAAAACCAATATACATCCTGCTATATCTCCCACATGGAAAGTGCCAGGAGGGAGAAGTGGCGATTATGTTTAGACTTTCTCGGAACTGCTTCAAATCAACTAGATATCTTTGTGCTGTAAATCTCCCAACAGCCAAACGCAAAAGCAGCAAACATCTCGCTGTATGTCCCACATCCAAAGTGCCAAGAGAGAGCTTGCTCTCCCTGTCTTTGAGTACTGTTTTCGCTGTGCCGGTTACCTCTTTGCTAACATTCTCTTCAGCGCTGCAGGGAAACCAGGAACCACGTGGAGAAGGCACCCACACTGAAAGTGCCTGGAGGGAACATTGGGGCTTCTTCTCAGTGTCTCTGACATAGGGTTTCACTGTCCCGGGAAAGTCTCTGCTAACACCCTGCAGAGCGCTGTGCCCAATCTACAGAAACGTCTTGCGGTATCTCCTACAGGGAAAGTGCCAGGAGGGAATTGTCGAGCTTGTTCTCAGTGTCTCTGAGAATTGCTCTGATTATCCCTGTGACCTCTTTGCTAAGACTCTCCAGAGAGCCGTCCTCAAAACCAACACACATCTTGACATATCTCCCACATTGATCGCAGTGTCTCCAGGAACGGCATTCAAGGAGCCAGGAACTTTTCTCCCTACACTGTCCATTGAGTTGTCCTCAAAACCAATATACATCCTGCTATATCTCCCACATGGAAAGTGCCAGGAGGGAGAAGTGGCGATTATGTTTAGACTTTCTCGGAACTGCTTCAAATCAACTAGATATCTTTGTGCTGTAAATCTCCCAACAGCCAAACGCAAAAGCAGCAAACATCTCGCTGTATGTCCCACATCCAAAGTGCCAAGAGAGAGCTTGCTCTCCCTCTCTTTGAGTACTGTTTTCGCTGTGCCGGTTACCTCTTTGCTAACATTCTCTTCAGCGCTGCAGGGAAACCAGGAACCACGTGGAGAAGGCACCCACACTGAAAGTGCCTGGAGGGAACATTGGGGCTTCTTCTCAGTGTCTCTGACATAGGGTTTCACTGTCCCGGGAAAGTCTCTGCTAACACCCTGCAGAGCGCTGTGCCCAATCTACAGAAACGTCTTGCGGTATCTCCTACAGGGAAAGTGCCAGGAGGGAACTGTCCATCTTGTTCTCAGTGTCTCTGAGAATTGCTCTGATTATCCCTGTGACCTCTTTGCTAAGACTCTCCAGAGAGCCGTCCTCAAAACAAACACACATCTTGACATATCTCCCACATTGATCGCAGTGTCTCCAGGAACGGCATTCAAGGAGCCAGGAACTTTTCTCCCTACACTGTCCATTGAGTTGTCCTCAAAACCAATATACATCCTGCTATATCTCCCACATGGAAAGTGCCAGGAGGGAGAAGTGGCGATTATGTTTAGACTTTCTCGGAACTGCTTCAAATCAACTAGATATCTTTGTGCTGTAAATCTCCCAACAGCCAAACGCAAAAGCAGCAAACATCTCGCTGTATGTCCCACATCCAAAGTGCCAAGAGAGAGCTTGCTCTCCCTGTCTTTGAGTACTGTTTTCGCTGTGCCGGTTACCTCTTTGCTAACATTCTCTTCAGCGCTGCAGGGAAACCAGGAACCACGTGGAGAAGGCACCCACACTGAAAGTGCCTGGAGGGAACATTGGGGCTTCTTCTCAGTGTCTCTGACATAGGGTTTCACTGTCCCGGGAAAGTCTCTGCTAACACCCTGCAGAGCGCTGTGCCCAATCTACAGAAACGTCTTGCGGTATCTCCTACAGGGAAAGTGCCAGGAGGGAACTGTCGAGCTTGTTCTCAGTGTCTCTGAGAATTGCTCTGATTATCCCTGTGACCTCTTTGCTAAGACTCTCCAGAGAGCCGTCCTCAAAACCAACACACATCTTGACATATCTCCCTCATTGATCGCAGTGTCTCCAGGAACGGCATTCAAGGAGCCAGGAACTTTTCTCCCTACACTGTCCATTGAGTTGTCCTCAAAACCAATATACATCCTGCTATATCTCCCACATGGAAAGTGCCAGGAGGGAGAAGTGGCGATTATGTTTAGACTTTCTCGGAACTGCTTCAAATCAACTAGATATCTTTGTGCTGTAAATCTCCCAACAGCCAAACGCAAAAGCAGCAAACATCTCGCTGTATGTCCCACATCCAAAGTGCCAAGAGAGAGCTTGCTCTCCCTGTCTTTGAGTACTGTTTTCGCTGTGCCGGTTACCTCTTTGCTAACATTCTCTTCAGCGCTGCAGGGAAACCAGGAACCACGTGGAGAAGGCACCCACACTGAAAGTGCCTGGAGGGAACATTGGGGCTTCTTCTCAGTGTCTCTGACATAGGGTTTCACTGTCCCGGGAAAGTCTCTGCTAACACCCTGCAGAGCGCTGTGCCCAATCTACAGAAACGTCTTGCGGTATCTCCTACAGGGAAAGTGCCAGGAGGGAACTGTCGAGCTTGTTCTCAGTGTCTCTGAGAATTGCTCTGATTATCCCTGTGACCTCTTTGCTAAGACTCTCCAGAGAGCCGTCCTCAAAACCAACACACATCTTGACATATCTCCCACATTGATCGCAGTGTCTCCAGGAACGGCATTCAAGGAGCCAGGAACTTTTCTCCCTACACTGTCCATTGAGTTGTCCTCAAAACCAATATACATCCTGCTATATCTCCCACATGGAAAGTGCCAGGAGGGAGAAGTGGCGATTATGTTTAGACTTTCTCGGAACTGCTTCAAATCAACTAGATATCTTTGTGCTGTAAATCTCCCAACAGCCAAACGCAAAAGCAGCAAACATCTCGCTGTATGTCCCACATCCAAAGTGCCAAGAGAGAGCTTGCTCTCCCTGTCTTTGAGTACTGTTTTCGCTGTGCCGGTTACCTCTTTGCTAACATTCTCTTCAGCGCTGCAGGGAAACCAGGAACCACGTGGAGAAGGCACCCACACTGAAAGTGCCTGGAGGGAACATTGGGGCTTCTTCTCAGTGTCTCTGACATAGGGTTTCACTGTCCCGGGAAAGTCTCTGCTAACACCCTGCAGAGCGCTGTGCCCAATCTACAGAAACGTCTTGCGGTATCTCCTACAGGGAAAGTGCCAGGAGGGAACTGTCCATCTTGTTCTCAGTGTCTCTGAGAATTGCTCTGATTATCCCTGTGACCTCTTTGCTAAGACTCTCCAGAGAGCCGTCCTCAAAACAAACACACATCTTGACATATCTCCCACATTGATCGCAGTGTCTCCAGGAACGGCATTCAAGGAGCCAGGAACTTTTCTCCCTACACTGTCCATTGAGTTGTCCTCAAAACCAATATACATCCTGCTATATCTCCCACATGGAAAGTGCCAGGAGGGAGAAGTGGCGATTATGTTTAGACTTTCTCGGAACTGCTTCAAATCAACTAGATATCTTTGTGCTGTAAATCTCCCAACAGCCAAACGCAAAAGCAGCAAACATCTCGCTGTATGTCCCACATCCAAAGTGCCAAGAGAGAGCTTGCTCTCCCTGTCTTTGAGTACTGTTTTCGCTGTGCCGGTTACCTCTTTGCTAACATTCTCTTCAGCGCTGCAGGGAAACCAGGAACCACGTGGAGAAGGCACCCACACTGAAAGTGCCTGGAGGGAACATTGGGGCTTCTTCTCAGTGTCTCTGACATAGGGTTTCACTGTCCCGGGAAAGTCTCTGCTAACACCCTGCAGAGCGCTGTGCCCAATCTACAGAAACGTCTTGCGGTATCTCCTACAGGGAAAGTGCCAGGAGGGAACTGTCCATCTTGTTCTCAGTGTCTCTGAGAATTGCTCTGATTATCCCTGTGACCTCTTTGCTAAGACTCTCCAGAGAGCCGTCCTCAAAACCAACACACATCTTGACATATCTCCCACATTGATCGCAGTGTCTCCAGGAACGGCATTCAAGGAGCCAGGAACTTTTCTCCCTACACTGTCCATTGAGTTGTCCTCAAAACCAATATACATCCTGCTATATCTCCCACATGGAAAGTGCCAGGAGGGAGAAGTGGCGATTATGTTTAGACTTTCTCGGAACTGCTTCAAATCAACTAGATATCTTTGTGCTGTAAATCTCCCAACAGCCAAACGCAAAAGCAGCAAACATCTCGCTGTATGTCCCACATCCAAAGTGCCAAGAGAGAGCTTGCTCTCCCTGTCTTTGAGTACTGTTTTCGCTGTGCCGGTTACCTCTTTGCTAACATTCTCTTCAGCGCTGCAGGGAAACCAGGAACCACGTGGAGAAGGCACCCACACTGAAAGTGCCTGGAGGGAACATTGGGGCTTCTTCTCAGTGTCTCTGACATAGGGTTTCACTGTCCCGGGAAAGTCTCTGCTAACACCCTGCAGAGCGCTGTGCCCAATCTACAGAAACGTCTTGCGGTATCTCCTACAGGGAAAGTGCCAGGAGGGAATTGTCGAGCTTGTTCTCAGTGTCTCTGAGAATTGCTCTGATTATCCCTGTGACCTCTTTGCTAAGACTCTCCAGAGAGCCGTCCTCAAAACCAACACACATCTTGACATATCTCCCTCATTGATCGCAGTGTCTCCAGGAACGGCATTCAAGGAGCCAGGAACTTTTCTCCCTACACTGTCCATTGAGTTGTCCTCAAAACCAATATACATCCTGCTATATCTCCCACATGGAAAGTGCCAGGAGGGAGAAGTGGCGATTATGTTTAGACTTTCTCGGAACTGCTTCAAATCAACTAGATATCTTTGTGCTGTAAATCTCCCAACAGCCAAACGCAAAAGCAGCAAACATCTCGCTGTATGTCCCACATCCAAAGTGCCAAGAGAGAGCTTGCTCTCCCTGTCTTTGAGTACTGTTTTCACTGTCCCGGTTACCTCTTTGCTAACATTCTCTTCAGCGCTGCAGGGAAACCAGGAACCACGTGGAGAAGGCACCCACACTGAAAGTGCCTGGAGGGAACATTGGGGCTTCTTCTCAGTGTCTCTGACATAGGGTTTCACTGTCCCGGGAAAGTCTCTGCTAACACCCTGCAGAGCGCTGTGCCCAATCTACAGAAACGTCTTGCGGTATCTCCTACAGGGAAAGTGCCAGGAGGGAACTGTCCATCTTGTTCTCAGTGTCTCTGAGAATTGCTCTGATTATCCCTGTGACCTCTTTGCTAAGACTCTCCAGAGAGCCGTCCTCAAAACCAACACACATCTTGACATATCTCCCACATTGATCGCAGTGTCTCCAGGAACGGCATTCAAGGAGCCAGGAACTTTTCTCCCTACACTGTCCATTGAGTTGTCCTCAAAACCAATATACATCCTGCTATATCTCCCACATGGAAAGTGCCAGGAGGGAGAAGTGGCGATTATGTTTAGACTTTCTCGGAACTGCTTCAAATCAACTAGATATCTTTGTGCTGTAAATCTCCCAACAGCCAAACGCAAAAGCAGCAAACATCTCGCTGTATGTCCCACATCCAAAGTGCCAAGAGAGAGCTTGCTCTCCCTGTCTTTGAGTACTGTTTTCGCTGTGCCGGTTACCTCTTTGCTAACATTCTCTTCAGCGCTGCAGGGAAACCAGGAACCACGTGGAGAAGGCACCCACACTGAAAGTGCCTGGAGGGAACATTGGGGCTTCTTCTCAGTGTCTCTGACATAGGGTTTCACTGTCCCGGGAAAGTCTCTGCTAACACCCTGCAGAGCGCTGTGCCCAATCTACAGAAACGTCTTGCGGTATCTCCTACAGGGAAAGTGCCAGGAGGGAATTGTCGAGCTTGTTCTCAGTGTCTCTGAGAATTGCTCTGATTATCCCTGTGACCTCTTTGCTAAGACTCTCCAGAGAGCCGTCCTCAAAACCAACACACATCTTGACATATCTCCCTCATTGATCGCAGTGTCTCCAGGAACGGCATTCAAGGAGCCAGGAACTTTTCTCCCTACACTGTCCATTGAGTTGTCCTCAAAACCAATATACATCCTGCTATATCTCCCACATGGAAAGTGCCAGGAGGGAGAAGTGGCGATTATGTTTAGACTTTCTCGGAACTGCTTCAAATCAACTAGATATCTTTGTGCTGTAAATCTCCCAACAGCCAAACGCAAAAGCAGCAAACATCTCGCTGTATGTCCCACATCCAAAGTGCCAAGAGAGAGCTTGCTCTCCCTGTCTTTGAGTACTGTTTTCACTGTCCCGGTTACCTCTTTGCTAACATTCTCTTCAGCGCTGCAGGGAAACCAGGAACCACGTGGAGAAGGCACCCACACTGAAAGTGCCTGGAGGGAACATTGGGGCTTCTTCTCAGTGTCTCTGACATAGGGTTTCACTGTCCCGGGAAAGTCTCTGCTAACACCCTGCAGAGCGCTGTGCCCAATCTACAGAAACGTCTTGCGGTATCTCCTACAGGGAAAGTGCCAGGAGGGAACTGTCCATCTTGTTCTCAGTGTCTCTGAGAATTGCTCTGATTATCCCTGTGACCTCTTTGCTAAGACTCTCCAGAGAGCCGTCCTCAAAACAAACACACATCTTGACATATCTCCCACATTGATCGCAGTGTCTCCAGGAACGGCATTCAAGGAGCCAGGAACTTTTCTCCCTACACTGTCCATTGAGTTGTCCTCAAAACCAATATACATCCTGCTATATCTCCCACATGGAAAGTGCCAGGAGGGAGAAGTGGCGATTATGTTTAGACTTTCTCGGAACTGCTTCAAATCAACTAGATATCTTTGTGCTGTAAATCTCCCAAGAGCCAAACGCAAAAGCAGCAAACATCTCGCTGTATGTCCCACATCCAAAGTGCCAAGAGAGAGCTTGCTCTCCCTGTCTTTGAGTACTGTTTTCGCTGTGCCGGTTACCTCTTTGCTAACATTCTCTTCAGCGCTGCAGGGAAACCAGGAACCACGTGGAGAAGGCACCCACACTGAAAGTGCCTGGAGGGAACACTGGGGCTTCTTCTCAGTGTCTCTGACATAGGGTTTCACTGTCCCGGGAAAGTCTCTGCTAACACCCTGCAGAGCGCTGTGCCCAATCTACAGAAACGTCTTGCGGTATCTCCTACAGGGAAAGTGCCAGGAGGGAACTGTCCATCTTGTTCTCAGTGTCTCTGAGAATTGCTCTGATTATCCCTGTGACCTCTTTGCTAAGACTCTCCAGAGAGCCGTCCTCAAAACAAACACACATCTTGACATATCTCCCACATTGATCGCAGTGTCTCCAGGAACGGCATTCAAGGAGCCAGGAACTTTTCTCCCTACACTGTCCATTGAGTTGTCCTCAAAACCAATATACATCCTGCTATATCTCCCACATGGAAAGTGCCAGGAGGGAGAAGTGGCGATTATGTTTAGACTTTCTCGGAACTGCTTCAAATCAACTAGATATCTTTGTGCTGTAAATCTCCCAAGAGCCAAACGCAAAAGCAGCAAACATCTCGCTGTATGTCCCACATCCAAAGTGCCAAGAGAGAGCTTGCTCTCCCTGTCTTTGAGTACTGTTTTCGCTGTGCCGGTTACCTCTTTGCTAACATTCTCTTCAGCGCTGCAGGGAAACCAGGAACCACGTGGAGAAGGCACCCACACTGAAAGTGCCTGGAGGGAACATTGGGGCTTCTTCTCAGTGTCTCTGACATAGGGTTTCACTGTCCCGGGAAAGTCTCTGCTAACACCCTGCAGAGCGCTGTGCCCAATCTACAGAAACGTCTTGCGGTATCTCCTACAGGGAAAGTGCCAGGAGGGAACTGTCGAGCTTGTTCTCAGTGTCTCTGAGAATTGCTCTGATTATCCCTGTGACCTCTTTGCTAAGACTCTCCAGAGAGCCGTCCTCAAAACCAACACACATCTTGACATATCTCCCTCATTGATCGCAGTGTCTCCAGGAACGGCATTCAAGGAGCCAGGAACTTTTCTCCCTACACTGTCCATTGAGTTGTCCTCAAAACCAATATACATCCTGCTATATCTCCCACATGGAAAGTGCCAGGAGGGAGAAGTGGCGATTATGTTTAGACTTTCTCGGAACTGCTTCAAATCAACTAGATATCTTTGTGCTGTAAATCTCCCAACAGCCAAACGCAAAAGCAGCAAACATCTCGCTGTATGTCCCACATCCAAAGTGCCAAGAGAGAGCTTGCTCTCCCTGTCTTTGAGTACTGTTTTCGCTGTGCCGGTTACCTCTTTGCTAACATTCTCTTCAGCGCTGCAGGGAAACCAGGAACCACGTGGAGAAGGCACCCACACTGAAAGTGCCTGGAGGGAACATTGGGGCTTCTTCTCAGTGTCTCTGACATAGGGTTTCACTGTCCCGGGAAAGTCTCTGCTAACACCCTGCAGAGCGCTGTGCCCAATCTACAGAAACGTCTTGCGGTATCTCCTACAGGGAAAGTGCCAGGAGGGAACTGTCCATCTTGTTCTCAGTGTCTCTGAGAATTGCTCTGATTATCCCTGTGACCTCTTTGCTAAGACTCTCCAGAGAGCCGTCCTCAAAACCAACACACATCTTGACATATCTCCCACATTGATCGCAGTGTCTCCAGGAACGGCATTCAAGGAGCCAGGAACTTTTCTCCCTACACTGTCCATTGAGTTGTCCTCAAAACCAATATACATCCTGCTATATCTCCCACATGGAAAGTGCCAGGAGGGAGAAGTGGCGATTATGTTTAGACTTTCTCGGAACTGCTTCAAATCAACTAGATATCTTTGTGCTGTAAATCTCCCAACAGCCAAACGCAAAAGCAGCAAACATCTCGCTGTATGTCCCACATCCAAAGTGCCAAGAGAGAGCTTGCTCTCCCTGTCTTTGAGTACTGTTTTCGCTGTGCCGGTTACCTCTTTGCTAACATTCTCTTCAGCGCTGCAGGGAAACCAGGAACCACGTGGAGAAGGCACCCACACTGAAAGTGCCTGGAGGGAACATTGGGGCTTCTTCTCAGTGTCTCTGACATAGGGTTTCACTGTCCCGGGAAAGTCTCTGCTAACACCCTGCAGAGCGCTGTGCCCAATCTACAGAAACGTCTTGCGGTATCTCCTACAGGGAAAGTGCCAGGAGGGAATTGTCGAGCTTGTTCTCAGTGTCTCTGAGAATTGCTCTGATTATCCCTGTGACCTCTTTGCTAAGACTCTCCAGAGAGCCGTCCTCAAAACCAACACACATCTTGACATATCTCCCTCATTGATCGCAGTGTCTCCAGGAACGGCATTCAAGGAGCCAGGAACTTTTCTCCCTACACTGTCCATTGAGTTGTCCTCAAAACCAATATACATCCTGCTATATCTCCCACATGGAAAGTGCCAGGAGGGAGAAGTGGCGATTATGTTTAGACTTTCTCGGAACTGCTTCAAATCAACTAGATATCTTTGTGCTGTAAATCTCCCAACAGCCAAACGCAAAAGCAGCAAACATCTCGCTGTATGTCCCACATCCAAAGTGCCAAGAGAGAGCTTGCTCTCCCTGTCTTTGAGTACTGTTTTCGCTGTGCCGGTTACCTCTTTGCTAACATTCTCTTCAGCGCTGCAGGGAAACCAGGAACCACGTGGAGAAGGCACCCACACTGAAAGTGCCTGGAGGGAACATTGGGGCTTCTTCTCAGTGTCTCTGACATAGGGTTTCACTGTCCCGGGAAAGTCTCTGCTAACACCCTGCAGAGCGCTGTGCCCAATCTACAGAAACGTCTTGCGGTATCTCCTACAGGGAAAGTGCCAGGAGGGAACTGTCCATCTTGTTCTCAGTGTCTCTGAGAATTGCTCTGATTATCCCTGTGACCTCTTTGCTAAGACTCTCCAGAGAGCCGTCCTCAAAACCAACACACATCTTGACATATCTCCCTCATTGATCGCAGTGTCTCCAGCAACGGCATTCAAGGAGCCAGGAACTTTTCTCCCTACACTGTCCATTGAGTTGTCCTCAAAACCAATATACATCCTGCTATATCTCCCACATGGAAAGTGCCAGGAGGGAGAAGTGGCGATTATGTTTAGACTTTCTCGGAACTGCTTCAAATCAACTAGATATCTTTGTGCTGTAAATCTCCCAACAGCCAAACGCAAAAGCAGCAAACATCTCGCTGTATGTCCCACATCCAAAGTGCCAAGAGAGAGCTTGCTCTCCCTGTCTTTGAGTACTGTTTTCGCTGTGCCGGTTACCTCTTTGCTAACATTCTCTTCAGCGCTGCAGGGAAACCAGGAACCACGTGGAGAAGGCACCCACACTGAAAGTGCCTGGAGGGAACATTGGGGCTTCTTCTCAGTGTCTCTGACATAGGGTTTCACTGTCCCGGGAAAGTCTCTGCTAACACCCTGCAGAGCGCTGTGCCCAATCTACAGAAACGTCTTGCGGTATCTCCTACAGGGAAAGTGCCAGGAGGGAACTGTCCATCTTGTTCTCAGTGTCTCTGAGAATTGCTCTGATTATCCCTGTGACCTCTTTGCTAAGACTCTCCAGAGAGCCGTCCTCAAAACCAACACACATCTTGACATATCTCCCTCATTGATCGCAGTGTCTCCAGGAACGGCATTCAAGGAGCCAGGAACTTTTCTCCCTACACTGTCCATTGAGTTGTCCTCAAAACCAATATACATCCTGCTATATCTCCCACATGGAAAGTGCCAGGAGGGAGAAGTGGCGATTATGTTTAGACTTTCTCGGAACTGCTTCAAATCAACTAGATATCTTTGTGCTGTAAATCTCCCAACAGCCAAACGCAAAAGCAGCAAACATCTCGCTGTATGTCCCACATCCAAAGTGCCAAGAGAGAGCTTGCTCTCCCTGTCTTTGAGTACTGTTTTCGCTGTGCCGGTTACCTCTTTGCTAACATTCTCTTCAGCGCTGCAGGGAAACCAGGAACCACGTGGAGAAGGCACCCACACTGAAAGTGCCTGGAGGGAACATTGGGGCTTCTTCTCAGTGTCTCTGACATAGGGTTTCACTGTCCCGGGAAAGTCTCTGCTAACACCCTGCAGAGCGCTGTGCCCAATCTACAGAAACGTCTTGCGGTATCTCCTACAGGGAAAGTGCCAGGAGGGAACTGTCCATCTTGTTCTCAGTGTCTCTGAGAATTGCTCTGATTATCCCTGTGACCTCTTTGCTAAGACTCTCCAGAGAGCCGTCCTCAAAACCAACACACATCTTGACATATCTCCCACATTGATCGCAGTGTCTCCAGGAACGGCATTCAAGGAGCCAGGAACTTTTCTCCCTACACTGTCCATTGAGTTGTCCTCAAAACCAATATACATCCTGCTATATCTCCCACATGGAAAGTGCCAGGAGGGAGAAGTGGCGATTATGTTTAGACTTTCTCGGAACTGCTTCAAATCAACTAGATATCTTTGTGCTGTAAATCTCCCAACAGCCAAACGCAAAAGCAGCAAACATCTCGCTGTATGTCCCACATCCAAAGTGCCAAGAGAGAGCTTGCTCTCCCTCTCTTTGAGTACTGTTTTCGCTGTGCCGGTTACCTCTTTGCTAACATTCTCTTCAGCGCTGCAGGGAAACCAGGAACCACGTGGAGAAGGCACCCACACTGAAAGTGCCTGGAGGGAACATTGGGGCTTCTTCTCAGTGTCTCTGACATAGGGTTTCACTGTCCCGGGAAAGTCTCTGCTAACACCCTGCAGAGCGCTGTGCCCAATCTACAGAAACGCCTTGCGGTATCTCCTACAGGGAAAGTGCCAGGAGGGAACTGTCCATCTTGTTCTCAGTGTCTCTGAGAATTGCTCTGATTATCCCTGTGACCTCTTTGCTAAGACTCTCCAGAGAGCCGTCCTCAAAACCAACACACATCTTGACATATCTCCCACATTGATCGCAGTGTCTCCAGGAACGGCATTCAAGGAGCCAGGAACTTTTCTCCCTACACTGTCCATTGAGTTGTCCTCAAAACCAATATACATCCTGCTATATCTCCCACATGGAAAGTGCCAGGAGGGAGAAGTGGCGATTATGTTTAGACTTTCTCGGAACTGCTTCAAATCAACTAGATATCTTTGTGCTGTAAATCTCCCAACAGCCAAACGCAAAAGCAGCAAACATCTCGCTGTATGTCCCACATCCAAAGTGCCAAGAGAGAGCTTGCTCTCCCTCTCTTTGAGTACTGTTTTCGCTGTGCCGGTTACCTCTTTGCTAACATTCTCTTCAGCGCTGCAGGGAAACCAGGAACCACGTGGAGAAGGCACCCACACTGAAAGTGCCTGGAGGGAACATTGGGGCTTCTTCTCAGTGTCTCTGACATAGGGTTTCACTGTCCCGGGAAAGTCTCTGCTAACACCCTGCAGAGCGCTGTGCCCAATCTACAGAAACGTCTTGCGGTATCTCCTACAGGGAAAGTGCCAGGAGGGAACTGTCCATCTTGTTCTCAGTGTCTCTGAGAATTGCTCTGATTATCCCTGTGACCTCTTTGCTAAGACTCTCCAGAGAGCCGTCCTCAAAACCAACACACATCTTGACATATCTCCCACATTGATCGCAGTGTCTCCAGGAACGGCATTCAAGGAGCCAGGAACTTTTCTCCCTACACTGTCCATTGAGTTGTCCTCAAAACCAATATACATCCTGCTATATCTCCCACATGGAAAGTGCCAGGAGGGAGAAGTGGCGATTATGTTTAGACTTTCTCGGAACTGCTTCAAATCAACTAGATATCTTTGTGCTGTAAATCTCCCAACAGCCAAACGCAAAAGCAGCAAACATCTCGCTGTATGTCCCACATCCAAAGTGCCAAGAGAGAGCTTGCTCTCCCTCTCTTTGAGTACTGTTTTCGCTGTGCCGGTTACCTCTTTGCTAACATTCTCTTCAGCGCTGCAGGGAAACCAGGAACCACGTGGAGAAGGCACCCACACTGAAAGTGCCTGGAGGGAGCATTGGGGCTTCTTCTCAGTGTCTCTGACATAGGGTTTCACTGTCCCGGGAAAGTCTCTGCTAACACCCTGCAGAGCGCTGTGCCCAATCTACAGAAACGTCTTGCGGTATCTCCTACAGGGAAAGTGCCAGGAGGGAACTGTCCATCTTGTTCTCAGTGTCTCTGAGAATTGCTCTGATTATCCCTGTGACCTCTTTGCTAAGACTCTCCAGAGAGCCGTCCTCAAAACCAACACACATCTTGACATATCTCCCTCATTGATCGCAGTGTCTCCAGGAACGGCATTCAAGGAGCCAGGAACTTTTCTCCCTACACTGTCCATTGAGTTGTCCTCAAAACCAATATACATCCTGCTATATCTCCCACATGGAAAGTGCCAGGAGGGAGAAGTGGCGATTATGTTTAGACTTTCTCGGAACTGCTTCAAATCAACTAGATATCTTTGTGCTGTAAATCTCCCAACAGCCAAACGCAAAAGCAGCAAACATCTCGCTGTATGTCCCACATCCAAAGTGCCAAGAGAGAGCTTGCTCTCCCTGTCTTTGAGTACTGTTTTCACTGTCCCGGTTACCTCTTTGCTAACATTCTCTTCAGCGCTGCAGGGAAACCAGGAACCACGTGGAGAAGGCACCCACACTGAAAGTGCCTGGAGGGAACATTGGGGCTTCTTCTCAGTGTCTCTGACATAGGGTTTCACTGTCCCGGGAAAGTCTCTGCTAACACCCTGCAGAGCGCTGTGCCCAATCTACAGAAACGTCTTGCGGTATCTCCTACAGGGAAAGTGCCAGGAGGGAATTGTCGAGCTTGTTCTCAGTGTCTCTGAGAATTGCTCTGATTATCCCTGTGACCTCTTTGCTAAGACTCTCCAGAGAGCCGTCCTCAAAACCAACACACATCTTGACATATCTCCCACATTGATCGCAGTGTCTCCAGGAACGGCATTCAAGGAGCCAGGAACTTTTCTCCCTACACTGTCCATTGAGTTGTCCTCAAAACCAATATACATCCTGCTATATCTCCCACATGGAAAGTGCCAGGAGGGAGAAGTGGCGATTATGTTTAGACTTTCTCGGAACTGCTTCAAATCAACTAGATATCTTTGTGCTGTAAATCTCCCAACAGCCAAACGCAAAAGCAGCAAACATCTCGCTGTATGTCCCACATCCAAAGTGCCAAGAGAGAGCTTGCTCTCCCTCTCTTTGAGTACTGTTTTCGCTGTGCCGGTTACCTCTTTGCTAACATTCTCTTCAGCGCTGCAGGGAAACCAGGAACCACGTGGAGAAGGCACCCACACTGAAAGTGCCTGGAGGGAACATTGGGGCTTCTTCTCAGTGTCTCTGACATAGGGTTTCACTGTCCCGGGAAAGTCTCTGCTAACACCCTGCAGAGCGCTGTGCCCAATCTACAGAAACGTCTTGCGGTATCTCCTACAGGGAAAGTGCCAGGAGGGAACTGTCCATCTTGTTCTCAGTGTCTCTGAGAATTGCTCTGATTATCCCTGTGACCTCTTTGCTAAGACTCTCCAGAGAGCCGTCCTCAAAACCAACACACATCTTGACATATCTCCCTCATTGATCGCAGTGTCTCCAGGAACGGCATTCAAGGAGCCAGGAACTTTTCTCCCTACACTGTCCATTGAGTTGTCCTCAAAACCAATATACATCCTGCTATATCTCCCACATGGAAAGTGCCAGGAGGGAGAAGTGGCGATTATGTTTAGACTTTCTCGGAACTGCTTCAAATCAACTAGATATCTTTGTGCTGTAAATCTCCCAACAGCCAAACGCAAAAGCAGCAAACATCTCGCTGTATGTCCCACATCCAAAGTGCCAAGAGAGAGCTTGCTCTCCCTGTCTTTGAGTACTGTTTTCACTGTCCCGGTTACCTCTTTGCTAACATTCTCTTCAGCGCTGCAGGGAAACCAGGAACCACGTGGAGAAGGCACCCACACTGAAAGTGCCTGGAGGGAACATTGGGGCTTCTTCTCAGTGTCTCTGACATAGGGTTTCACTGTCCCGGGAAAGTCTCTGCTAACACCCTGCAGAGCGCTGTGCCCAATCTACAGAAACGCCTTGCGGTATCTCCTACAGGGAAAGTGCCAGGAGGGAACTGTCCATCTTGTTCTCAGTGTCTCTGAGAATTGCTCTGATTATCCCTGTGACCTCTTTGCTAAGACTCTCCAGAGAGCCGTCCTCAAAACCAACACACATCTTGACATATCTCCCACATTGATCGCAGTGTCTCCAGGAACGGCATTCAAGGAGCCAGGAACTTTTCTCCCTACACTGTCCATTGAGTTGTCCTCAAAACCAATATACATCCTGCTATATCTCCCACATGGAAAGTGCCAGGAGGGAGAAGTGGCGATTATGTTTAGACTTTCTCGGAACTGCTTCAAATCAACTAGATATCTTTGTGCTGTAAATCTCCCAACAGCCAAACGCAAAAGCAGCAAACATCTCGCTGTATGTCCCACATCCAAAGTGCCAAGAGAGAGCTTGCTCTCCCTGTCTTTGAGTACTGTTTTCGCTGTGCCGGTTACCTCTTTGCTAACATTCTCTTCAGCGCTGCAGGGAAACCAGGAACCACGTGGAGAAGGCACCCACACTGAAAGTGCCTGGAGGGAACATTGGGGCTTCTTCTCAGTGTCTCTGACATAGGGTTTCACTGTCCCGGGAAAGTCTCTGCTAACACCCTGCAGAGCGCTGTGCCCAATCTACAGAAACGTCTTGCGGTATCTCCTACAGGGAAAGTGCCAGGAGGGAACTGTCCATCTTGTTCTCAGTGTCTCTGAGAATTGCTCTGATTATCCCTGTGACCTCTTTGCTAAGACTCTCCAGAGAGCCGTCCTCAAAACCAACACACATCTTGACATATCTCCCTCATTGATCGCAGTGTCTCCAGGAACGGCATTCAAGGAGCCAGGAACTTTTCTCCCTACACTGTCCATTGAGTTGTCCTCAAAACCAATATACATCCTGCTATATCTCCCACATGGAAAGTGCCAGGAGGGAGAAGTGGCGATTATGTTTAGACTTTCTCGGAACTGCTTCAAATCAACTAGATATCTTTGTGCTGTAAATCTCCCAACAGCCAAACGCAAAAGCAGCAAACATCTCGCTGTATGTCCCACATCCAAAGTGCCAAGAGAGAGCTTGCTCTCCCTGTCTTTGAGTACTGTTTTCACTGTCCCGGTTACCTCTTTGCTAACATTCTCTTCAGCGCTGCAGGGAAACCAGGAACCACGTGGAGAAGGCACCCACACTGAAAGTGCCTGGAGGGAACATTGGGGCTTCTTCTCAGTGTCTCTGACATAGGGTTTCACTGTCCCGGGAAAGTCTCTGCTAACACCCTGCAGAGCGCTGTGCCCAATCTACAGAAACGCCTTGCGGTATCTCCTACAGGGAAAGTGCCAGGAGGGAACTGTCCATCTTGTTCTCAGTGTCTCTGAGAATTGCTCTGATTATCCCTGTGACCTCTTTGCTAAGACTCTCCAGAGAGCCGTCCTCAAAACCAACACACATCTTGACATATCTCCCACATTGATCGCAGTGTCTCCAGGAACGGCATTCAAGGAGCCAGGAACTTTTCTCCCTACACTGTCCATTGAGTTGTCCTCAAAACCAATATACATCCTGCTATATCTCCCACATGGAAAGTGCCAGGAGGGAGAAGTGGCGATTATGTTTAGACTTTCTCGGAACTGCTTCAAATCAACTAGATATCTTTGTGCTGTAAATCTCCCAACAGCCAAACGCAAAAGCAGCAAACATCTCGCTGTATGTCCCACATCCAAAGTGCCAAGAGAGAGCTTGCTCTCCCTGTCTTTGAGTACTGTTTTCGCTGTGCCGGTTACCTCTTTGCTAACATTCTCTTCAGCGCTGCAGGGAAACCAGGAACCACGTGGAGAAGGCACCCACACTGAAAGTGCCTGGAGGGAACATTGGGGCTTCTTCTCAGTGTCTCTGACATAGGGTTTCACTGTCCCGGGAAAGTCTCTGCTAACACCCTGCAGAGCGCTGTGCCCAATCTACAGAAACGTCTTGCGGTATCTCCTACAGGGAAAGTGCCAGGAGGGAACTGTCCATCTTGTTCTCAGTGTCTCTGAGAATTGCTCTGATTATCCCTGTGACCTCTTTGCTAAGACTCTCCAGAGAGCCGTCCTCAAAACCAACACACATCTTGACATATCTCCCTCATTGATCGCAGTGTCTCCAGGAACGGCATTCAAGGAGCCAGGAACTTTTCTCCCTACACTGTCCATTGAGTTGTCCTCAAAACCAATATACATCCTGCTATATCTCCCACATGGAAAGTGCCAGGAGGGAGAAGTGGCGATTATGTTTAGACTTTCTCGGAACTGCTTCAAATCAACTAGATATCTTTGTGCTGTAAATCTCCCAACAGCCAAACGCAAAAGCAGCAAACATCTCGCTGTATGTCCCACATCCAAAGTGCCAAGAGAGAGCTTGCTCTCCCTGTCTTTGAGTACTGTTTTCACTGTCCCGGTTACCTCTTTGCTAACATTCTCTTCAGCGCTGCAGGGAAACCAGGAACCACGTGGAGAAGGCACCCACACTGAAAGTGCCTGGAGGGAACATTGGGGCTTCTTCTCAGTGTCTCTGACATAGGGTTTCACTGTCCCGGGAAAGTCTCTGCTAACACCCTGCAGAGCGCTGTGCCCAATCTACAGAAACGTCTTGCGGTATCTCCTACAGGGAAAGTGCCAGGAGGGAACTGTCCATCTTGTTCTCAGTGTCTCTGAGAATTGCTCTGATTATCCCTGTGACCTCTTTGCTAAGACTCTCCAGAGAGCCGTCCTCAAAACCAACACACATCTTGACATATCTCCCACATTGATCGCAGTGTCTCCAGGAACGGCATTCAAGGAGCCAGGAACTTTTCTCCCTACACTGTCCATTGAGTTGTCCTCAAAACCAATATACATCCTGCTATATCTCCCACATGGAAAGTGCCAGGAGGGAGAAGTGGCGATTATGTTTAGACTTTCTCGGAACTGCTTCAAATCAACTAGATATCTTTGTGCTGTAAATCTCCCAACAGCCAAACGCAAAAGCAGCAAACATCTCGCTGTATGTCCCACATCCAAAGTGCCAAGAGAGAGCTTGCTCTCCCTGTCTTTGAGTACTGTTTTCGCTGTGCCGGTTACCTCTTTGCTAACATTCTCTTCAGCGCTGCAGGGAAACCAGGAACCACGTGGAGAAGGCACCCACACTGAAAGTGCCTGGAGGGAGCATTGGGGCTTCTTCTCAGTGTCTCTGACATAGGGTTTCACTGTCCCGGGAAAGTCTCTGCTAACACCCTGCAGAGCGCTGTGCCCAATCTACAGAAACGTCTTGCGGTATCTCCTACAGGGAAAGTGCCAGGAGGGAACTGTCCATCTTGTTCTCAGTGTCTCTGAGAATTGCTCTGATTATCCCTGTGACCTCTTTGCTAAGACTCTCCAGAGAGCCGTCCTCAAAACCAACACACATCTTGACATATCTCCCTCATTGATCGCAGTGTCTCCAGCAACGGCATTCAAGGAGCCAGGAACTTTTCTCCCTACACTGTCCATTGAGTTGTCCTCAAAACCAATATACATCCTGCTATATCTCCCACATGGAAAGTGCCAGGAGGGAGAAGTGGCGATTATGTTTAGACTTTCTCGGAACTGCTTCAAATCAACTAGATATCTTTGTGCTGTAAATCTCCCAACAGCCAAACGCAAAAGCAGCAAACATCTCGCTGTATGTCCCACATCCAAAGTGCCAAGAGAGAGCTTGCTCTCCCTCTCTTTGAGTACTGTTTTCGCTGTGCCGGTTACCTCTTTGCTAACATTCTCTTCAGCGCTGCAGGGAAACCAGGAACCACGTGGAGAAGGCACCCACACTGAAAGTGCCTGGAGGGAACATTGGGGCTTCTTCTCAGTGTCTCTGACATAGGGTTTCACTGTCCCGGGAAAGTCTCTGCTAACACCCTGCAGAGCGCTGTGCCCAATCTACAGAAACGTCTTGCGGTATCTCCTACAGGGAAAGTGCCAGGAGGGAATTGTCGAGCTTGTTCTCAGTGTCTCTGAGAATTGCTCTGATTATCCCTGTGACCTCTTTGCTAAGACTCTCCAGAGAGCCGTCCTCAAAACCAACACACATCTTGACATATCTCCCACATTGATCGCAGTGTCTCCAGGAACGGCATTCAAGGAGCCAGGAACTTTTCTCCCTACACTGTCCATTGAGTTGTCCTCAAAACCAATATACATCCTGCTATATCTCCCACATGGAAAGTGCCAGGAGGGAGAAGTGGCGATTATGTTTAGACTTTCTCGGAACTGCTTCAAATCAACTAGATATCTTTGTGCTGTAAATCTCCCAACAGCCAAACGCAAAAGCAGCAAACATCTCGCTGTATGTCCCACATCCAAAGTGCCAAGAGAGAGCTTGCTCTCCCTCTCTTTGAGTACTGTTTTCGCTGTGCCGGTTACCTCTTTGCTAACATTCTCTTCAGCGCTGCAGGGAAACCAGGAACCACGTGGAGAAGGCACCCACACTGAAAGTGCCTGGAGGGAACATTGGGGCTTCTTCTCAGTGTCTCTGACATAGGGTTTCACTGTCCCGGGAAAGTCTCTGCTAACACCCTGCAGAGCGCTGTGCCCAATCTACAGAAACGTCTTGCGGTATCTCCTACAGGGAAAGTGCCAGGAGGGAACTGTCCATCTTGTTCTCAGTGTCTCTGAGAATTGCTCTGATTATCCCTGTGACCTCTTTGCTAAGACTCTCCAGAGAGCCGTCCTCAAAACCAACACACATCTTGACATATCTCCCTCATTGATCGCAGTGTCTCCAGGAACGGCATTCAAGGAGCCAGGAACTTTTCTCCCTACACTGTCCATTGAGTTGTCCTCAAAACCAATATACATCCTGCTATATCTCCCACATGGAAAGTGCCAGGAGGGAGAAGTGGCGATTATGTTTAGACTTTCTCGGAACTGCTTCAAATCAACTAGATATCTTTGTGCTGTAAATCTCCCAACAGCCAAACGCAAAAGCAGCAAACATCTCGCTGTATGTCCCACATCCAAAGTGCCAAGAGAGAGCTTGCTCTCCCTGTCTTTGAGTACTGTTTTCGCTGTGCCGGTTACCTCTTTGCTAACATTCTCTTCAGCGCTGCAGGGAAACCAGGAACCACGTGGAGAAGGCACCCACACTGAAAGTGCCTGGAGGGAACATTGGGGCTTCTTCTCAGTGTCTCTGACATAGGGTTTCACTGTCCCGGGAAAGTCTCTGCTAACACCCTGCAGAGCGCTGTGCCCAATCTACAGAAACGTCTTGCGGTATCTCCTACAGGGAAAGTGCCAGGAGGGAACTGTCCATCTTGTTCTCAGTGTCTCTGAGAATTGCTCTGATTATCCCTGTGACCTCTTTGCTAAGACTCTCCAGAGAGCCGTCCTCAAAACCAACACACATCTTGACATATCTCCCACATTGATCGCAGTGTCTCCAGGAACGGCATTCAAGGAGCCAGGAACTTTTCTCCCTACACTGTCCATTGAGTTGTCCTCAAAACCAATATACATCCTGCTATATCTCCCACATGGAAAGTGCCAGGAGGGAGAAGTGGCGATTATGTTTAGACTTTCTCGGAACTGCTTCAAATCAACTAGATATCTTTGTGCTGTAAATCTCCCAACAGCCAAACGCAAAAGCAGCAAACATCTCGCTGTATGTCCCACATCCAAAGTGCCAAGAGAGAGCTTGCTCTCCCTCTCTTTGAGTACTGTTTTCGCTGTGCCGGTTACCTCTTTGCTAACATTCTCTTCAGCGCTGCAGGGAAACCAGGAACCACGTGGAGAAGGCACCCACACTGAAAGTGCCTGGAGGGAACATTGGGGCTTCTTCTCAGTGTCTCTGACATAGGGTTTCACTGTCCCGGGAAAGTCTCTGCTAACACCCTGCAGAGCGCTGTGCCCAATCTACAGAAACGTCTTGCGGTATCTCCTACAGGGAAAGTGCCAGGAGGGAACTGTCCATCTTGTTCTCAGTGTCTCTGAGAATTGCTCTGATTATCCCTGTGACCTCTTTGCTAAGACTCTCCAGAGAGCCGTCCTCAAAACCAACACACATCTTGACATATCTCCCTCATTGATCGCAGTGTCTCCAGGAACGGCATTCAAGGAGCCAGGAACTTTTCTCCCTACACTGTCCATTGAGTTGTCCTCAAAACCAATATACATCCTGCTATATCTCCCACATGGAAAGTGCCAGGAGGGAGAAGTGGCGATTATGTTTAGACTTTCTCGGAACTGCTTCAAATCAACTAGATATCTTTGTGCTGTAAATCTCCCAACAGCCAAACGCAAAAGCAGCAAACATCTCGCTGTATGTCCCACATCCAAAGTGCCAAGAGAGAGCTTGCTCTCCCTGTCTTTGAGTACTGTTTTCACTGTCCCGGTTACCTCTTTGCTAACATTCTCTTCAGCGCTGCAGGGAAACCAGGAACCACGTGGAGAAGGCACCCACACTGAAAGTGCCTGGAGGGAACATTGGGGCTTCTTCTCAGTGTCTCTGACATAGGGTTTCACTGTCCCGGGAAAGTCTCTGCTAACACCCTGCAGAGCGCTGTGCCCAATCTACAGAAACGTCTTGCGGTATCTCCTACAGGGAAAGTGCCAGGAGGGAACTGTCCATCTTGTTCTCAGTGTCTCTGAGAATTGCTCTGATTATCCCTGTGACCTCTTTGCTAAGACTCTCCAGAGAGCCGTCCTCAAAACCAACACACATCTTGACATATCTCCCACATTGATCGCAGTGTCTCCAGGAACGGCATTCAAGGAGCCAGGAACTTTTCTCCCTACACTGTCCATTGAGTTGTCCTCAAAACCAATATACATCCTGCTATATCTCCCACATGGAAAGTGCCAGGAGGGAGAAGTGGCGATTATGTTTAGACTTTCTCGGAACTGCTTCAAATCAACTAGATATCTTTGTGCTGTAAATCTCCCAACAGCCAAACGCAAAAGCAGCAAACATCTCGCTGTATGTCCCACATCCAAAGTGCCAAGAGAGAGCTTGCTCTCCCTGTCTTTGAGTACTGTTTTCGCTGTGCCGGTTACCTCTTTGCTAACATTCTCTTCAGCGCTGCAGGGAAACCAGGAACCACGTGGAGAAGGCACCCACACTGAAAGTGCCTGGAGGGAACATTGGGGCTTCTTCTCAGTGTCTCTGACATAGGGTTTCACTGTCCCGGGAAAGTCTCTGCTAACACCCTGCAGAGCGCTGTGCCCAATCTACAGAAACGTCTTGCGGTATCTCCTACAGGGAAAGTGCCAGGAGGGAACTGTCCATCTTGTTCTCAGTGTCTCTGAGAATTGCTCTGATTATCCCTGTGACCTCTTTGCTAAGACTCTCCAGAGAGCCGTCCTCAAAACCAACACACATCTTGACATATCTCCCACATTGATCGCAGTGTCTCCAGGAACGGCATTCAAGGAGCCAGGAACTTTTCTCCCTACACTGTCCATTGAGTTGTCCTCAAAACCAATATACATCCTGCTATATCTCCCACATGGAAAGTGCCAGGAGGGAGAAGTGGCGATTATGTTTAGACTTTCTCGGAACTGCTTCAAATCAACTAGATATCTTTGTGCTGTAAATCTCCCAACAGCCAAACGCAAAAGCAGCAAACATCTCGCTGTATGTCCCACATCCAAAGTGCCAAGAGAGAGCTTGCTCTCCCTCTCTTTGAGTACTGTTTTCGCTGTGCCGGTTACCTCTTTGCTAACATTCTCTTCAGCGCTGCAGGGAAACCAGGAACCACGTGGAGAAGGCACCCACACTGAAAGTGCCTGGAGGGAACATTGGGGCTTCTTCTCAGTGTCTCTGACATAGGGTTTCACTGTCCCGGGAAAGTCTCTGCTAACACCCTGCAGAGCGCTGTGCCCAATCTACAGAAACGTCTTGCGGTATCTCCTACAGGGAAAGTGCCAGGAGGGAACTGTCCATCTTGTTCTCAGTGTCTCTGAGAATTGCTCTGATTATCCCTGTGACCTCTTTGCTAAGACTCTCCAGAGAGCCGTCCTCAAAACCAACACACATCTTGACATATCTCCCTCATTGATCGCAGTGTCTCCAGGAACGGCATTCAAGGAGCCAGGAACTTTTCTCCCTACACTGTCCATTGAGTTGTCCTCAAAACCAATATACATCCTGCTATATCTCCCACATGGAAAGTGCCAGGAGGGAGAAGTGGCGATTATGTTTAGACTTTCTCGGAACTGCTTCAAATCAACTAGATATCTTTGTGCTGTAAATCTCCCAACAGCCAAACGCAAAAGCAGCAAACATCTCGCTGTATGTCCCACATCCAAAGTGCCAAGAGAGAGCTTGCTCTCCCTGTCTTTGAGTACTGTTTTCGCTGTCCCGGTTACCTCTTTGCTAACATTCTCTTCAGCGCTGCAGGGAAACCAGGAACCACGTGGAGAAGGCACCCACACTGAAAGTGCCTGGAGGGAACATTGGGGCTTCTTCTCAGTGTCTCTGACATAGGGTTTCACTGTCCCGGGAAAGTCTCTGCTAACACCCTGCAGAGCGCTGTGCCCAATCTACAGAAACGTCTTGCGGTATCTCCTACAGGGAAAGTGCCAGGAGGGAACTGTCCATCTTGTTCTCAGTGTCTCTGAGAATTGCTCTGATTATCCCTGTGACCTCTTTGCTAAGACTCTCCAGAGAGCCGTCCTCAAAACAAACACACATCTTGACATATCTCCCACATTGATCGCAGTGTCTCCAGGAACGGCATTCAAGGAGCCAGGAACTTTTCTCCCTACACTGTCCATTGAGTTGTCCTCAAAACCAATATACATCCTGCTATATCTCCCACATGGAAAGTGCCAGGAGGGAGAAGTGGCGATTATGTTTAGACTTTCTCGGAACTGCTTCAAATCAACTAGATATCTTTGTGCTGTAAATCTCCCAACAGCCAAACGCAAAAGCAGCAAACATCTCGCTGTATGTCCCACATCCAAAGTGCCAAGAGAGAGCTTGCTCTCCCTCTCTTTGAGTACTGTTTTCGCTGTGCCGGTTACCTCTTTGCTAACATTCTCTTCAGCGCTGCAGGGAAACCAGGAACCACGTGGAGAAGGCACCCACACTGAAAGTGCCTGGAGGGAACATTGGGGCTTCTTCTCAGTGTCTCTGACATAGGGTTTCACTGTCCCGGGAAAGTCTCTGCTAACACCCTGCAGAGCGCTGTGCCCAATCTACAGAAACGTCTTGCGGTATCTCCTACAGGGAAAGTGCCAGGAGGGAACTGTCCATCTTGTTCTCAGTGTCTCTGAGAATTGCTCTGATTATCCCTGTGACCTCTTTGCTAAGACTCTCCAGAGAGCCGTCCTCAAAACCAACACACATCTTGACATATCTCCCACATTGATCGCAGTGTCTCCAGGAACGGCATTCAAGGAGCCAGGAACTTTTCTCCCTACACTGTCCATTGAGTTGTCCTCAAAACCAATATACATCCTGCTATATCTCCCACATGGAAAGTGCCAGGAGGGAGAAGTGGCGATTATGTTTAGACTTTCTCGGAACTGCTTCAAATCAACTAGATATCTTTGTGCTGTAAATCTCCCAACAGCCAAACGCAAAAGCAGCAAACATCTCGCTGTATGTCCCACATCCAAAGTGCCAAGAGAGAGCTTGCTCTCCCTGTCTTTGAGTACTGTTTTCGCTGTGCCGGTTACCTCTTTGCTAACATTCTCTTCAGCGCTGCAGGGAAACCAGGAACCACGTGGAGAAGGCACCCACACTGAAAGTGCCTGGAGGGAACATTGGGGCTTCTTCTCAGTGTCTCTGACATAGGGTTTCACTGTCCCGGGAAAGTCTCTGCTAACACCCTGCAGAGCGCTGTGCCCAATCTACAGAAACGTCTTGCGGTATCTCCTACAGGGAAAGTGCCAGGAGGGAACTGTCCATCTTGTTCTCAGTGTCTCTGAGAATTGCTCTGATTATCCCTGTGACCTCTTTGCTAAGACTCTCCAGAGAGCCGTCCTCAAAACCAACACACATCTTGACATATCTCCCACATTGATCGCAGTGTCTCCAGGAACGGCATTCAAGGAGCCAGGAACTTTTCTCCCTACACTGTCCATTGAGTTGTCCTCAAAACCAATATACATCCTGCTATATCTCCCACATGGAAAGTGCCAGGAGGGAGAAGTGGCGATTATGTTTAGACTTTCTCGGAACTGCTTCAAATCAACTAGATATCTTTGTGCTGTAAATCTCCCAACAGCCAAACGCAAAAAGCAGCAAACATCTCGCTGTATGTCCCACATCCAAAGTGCCAAGAGAGAGCTTGCTCTCCCTGTCTTTGAGTACTGTTTTCGCTGTGCCGGTTACCTCTTTGCTAACATTCTCTTCAGCGCTGCAGGGAAACCAGGAACCACGTGGAGAAGGCACCCACACTGAAAGTGCCTGGAGGGAACATTGGGGCTTCTTCTCAGTGTCTCTGACATAGGGTTTCACTGTCCCGGGAAAGTCTCTGCTAACACCCTGCAGAGCGCTGTGCCCAATCTACAGAAACGTCTTGCGGTATCTCCTACAGGGAAAGTGCCAGGAGGGAACTGTCCATCTTGTTCTCAGTGTCTCTGAGAATTGCTCTGATTATCCCTGTGACCTCTTTGCTAAGACTCTCCAGAGAGCCGTCCTCAAAACCAACACACATCTTGACATATCTCCCACATTGATCGCAGTGTCTCCAGGAACGGCATTCAAGGAGCCAGGAACTTTTCTCCCTACACTGTCCATTGAGTTGTCCTCAAAACCAATATACATCCTGCTATATCTCCCACATGGAAAGTGCCAGGAGGGAGAAGTGGCGATTATGTTTTAGACTTTCTCGGAACTGCTTCAAATCAACTAGATATCTTTGTGCTGTAAATCTCCCAACAGCCAAACGCAAAAGCAGCAAACATCTCGCTGTATGTCCCACATCCAAAGTGCCAAGAGAGAGCTTGCTCTCCCTCTCTTTGAGTACTGTTTTCGCTGTGCCGGTTACCTCTTTGCTAACATTCTCTTCAGCGCTGCAGGGAAACCAGGAACCACGTGGAGAAGGCACCCACACTGAAAGTGCCTGGAGGGAACATTGGGGCTTCTTCTCAGTGTCTCTGACATAGGGTTTCACTGTCCCGGGAAAGTCTCTGCTAACACCCTGCAGAGCGCTGTGCCCAATCTACAGAAACGTCTTGCGGTATCTCCTACAGGGAAAGTGCCAGGAGGGAACTGTCCATCTTGTTCTCAGTGTCTCTGAGAATTGCTCTGATTATCCCTGTGACCTCTTTGCTAAGACTCTCCAGAGAGCCGTCCTCAAAACCAACACACATCTTGACATATCTCCCTCATTGATCGCAGTGTCTCCAGGAACGGCATTCAAGGAGCCAGGAACTTTTCTCCCTACACTGTCCATTGAGTTGTCCTCAAAACCAATATACATCCTGCTATATCTCCCACATGGAAAGTGCCAGGAGGGAGAAGTGGCGATTATGTTTAGACTTTCTCGGAACTGCTTCAAATCAACTAGATATCTTTGTGCTGTAAATCTCCCAACAGCCAAACGCAAAAGCAGCAAACATCTCGCTGTATGTCCCACATCCAAAGTGCCAAGAGAGAGCTTGCTCTCCCTGTCTTTGAGTACTGTTTTCGCTGTCCCGGTTACCTCTTTGCTAACATTCTCTTCAGCGCTGCAGGGAAACCAGGAACCACGTGGAGAAGGCACCCACACTGAAAGTGCCTGGAGGGAACATTGGGGCTTCTTCTCAGTGTCTCTGACATAGGGTTTCACTGTCCCGGGAAAGTCTCTGCTAACACCCTGCAGAGCGCTGTGCCCAATCTACAGAAACGTCTTGCGGTATCTCCTACAGGGAAAGTGCCAGGAGGGAACTGTCCATCTTGTTCTCAGTGTCTCTGAGAATTGCTCTGATTATCCCTGTGACCTCTTTGCTAAGACTCTCCAGAGAGCCGTCCTCAAAACAAACACACATCTTGACATATCTCCCACATTGATCGCAGTGTCTCCAGGAACGGCATTCAAGGAGCCAGGAACTTTTCTCCACTTTTCTCCCTACACTGTCCATTGAGTTGTCCTCAAAACCAATATACATCCTGCTATATCTCCCACATGGAAAGTGCCAGGAGGGAGAAGTGGCGATTATGTTTAGACTTTCTCGGAACTGCTTCAAATCAACTAGATATCTTTGTGCTGTAAATCTCCCAACAGCCAAACGCAAAAGCAGCAAACATCTCGCTGTATGTCCCACATCCAAAGTGCCAAGAGAGAGCTTGCTCTCCCTGTCTTTGAGTACTGTTTTCGCTGTGCCGGTTACCTCTTTGCTAACATTCTCTTCAGCGCTGCAGGGAAACCAGGAACCACGTGGAGAAGGCACCCACACTGAAAGTGCCTGGAGGGAACATTGGGGCTTCTTCTCAGTGTCTCTGACATAGGGTTTCACTGTCCCGGGAAAGTCTCTGCTAACACCCTGCAGAGCGCTGTGCCCAATCTACAGAAACGTCTTGCGGTATCTCCTACAGGGAAAGTGCCAGGAGGGAATTGTCGAGCTTGTTCTCAGTGTCTCTGAGAATTGCTCTGATTATCCCTGTGACCTCTTTGCTAAGACTCTCCAGAGAGCCGTCCTCAAAACCAACACACATCTTGACATATCTCCCTCATTGATCGCAGTGTCTCCAGGAACGGCATTCAAGGAGCCAGGAACTTTTCTCCCTACACTGTCCATTGAGTTGTCCTCAAAACCAATATACATCCTGCTATATCTCCCACATGGAAAGTGCCAGGAGGGAGAAGTGGCGATTATGTTTAGACTTTCTCGGAACTGCTTCAAATCAACTAGATATCTTTGTGCTGTAAATCTCCCAACAGCCAAACGCAAAAGCAGCAAACATCTCGCTGTATGTCCCACATCCAAAGTGCCAAGAGAGAGCTTGCTCTCCCTCTCTTTGAGTACTGTTTTCGCTGTGCCGGTTACCTCTTTGCTAACATTCTCTTCAGCGCTGCAGGGAAACCAGGAACCACGTGGAGAAGGCACCCACACTGAAAGTGCCTGGAGGGAACATTGGGGCTTCTTCTCAGTGTCTCTGACATAGGGTTTCACTGTCCCGGGAAAGTCTCTGCTAACACCCTGCAGAGCGCTGTGCCCAATCTACAGAAACGTCTTGCGGTATCTCCTACAGGGAAAGTGCCAGGAGGGAACTGTCCATCTTGTTCTCAGTGTCTCTGAGAATTGCTCTGATTATCCCTGTGACCTCTTTGCTAAGACTCTCCAGAGAGCCGTCCTCAAAACAAACACACATCTTGACATATCTCCCACATTGATCGCAGTGTCTCCAGGAACGGCATTCAAGGAGCCAGGAACTTTTCTCCCTACACTGTCCATTGAGTTGTCCTCAAAACCAATATACATCCTGCTATATCTCCCACATGGAAAGTGCCAGGAGGGAGAAGTGGCGATTATGTTTAGACTTTCTCGGAACTGCTTCAAATCAACTAGATATCTTTGTGCTGTAAATCTCCCAACAGCCAAACGCAAAAGCAGCAAACATCTCGCTGTATGTCCCACATCCAAAGTGCCAAGAGAGAGCTTGCTCTCCCTCTCTTTGAGTACTGTTTTCGCTGTGCCGGTTACCTCTTTGCTAACATTCTCTTCAGCGCTGCAGGGAAACCAGGAACCACGTGGAGAAGGCACCCACACTGAAAGTGCCTGGAGGGAACATTGGGGCTTCTTCTCAGTGTCTCTGACATAGGGTTTCACTGTCCCGGGAAAGTCTCTGCTAACACCCTGCAGAGCGCTGTGCCCAATCTACAGAAACGTCTTGCGGTATCTCCTACAGGGAAAGTGCCAGGAGGGAACTGTCCATCTTGTTCTCAGTGTCTCTGAGAATTGCTCTGATTATCCCTGTGACCTCTTTGCTAAGACTCTCCAGAGAGCCGTCCTCAAAACAAACACACATCTTGACATATCTCCCACATTGATCGCAGTGTCTCCAGGAACGGCATTCAAGGAGCCAGGAACTTTTCTCCCTACACTGTCCATTGAGTTGTCCTCAAAACCAATATACATCCTGCTATATCTCCCACATGGAAAGTGCCAGGAGGGAGAAGTGGCGATTATGTTTAACAGACTTTCTCGGAACTGCTTCAAATCAACTAGATATCTTTGTGCTGTAAATCTCCCAACAGCCAAACGCAAAAGCAGCAAACATCTCGCTGTATGTCCCACATCCAAAGTGCCAAGAGAGAGCTTGCTCTCCCTGTCTTTGAGTACTGTTTTCGCTGTGCCGGTTACCTCTTTGCTAACATTCTCTTCAGCGCTGCAGGGAAACCAGGAACCACGTGGAGAAGGCACCCACACTGAAAGTGCCTGGAGGGAACATTGGGGCTTCTTCTCAGTGTCTCTGACATAGGGTTTCACTGTCCCGGGAAAGTCTCTGCTAACACCCTGCAGAGCGCTGTGCCCAATCTACAGAAACGTCTTGCGGTATCTCCTACAGGGAAAGTGCCAGGAGGGAACTGTCCATCTTGTTCTCAGTGTCTCTGAGAATTGCTCTGATTATCCCTGTGACCTCTTTGCTAAGACTCTCCAGAGAGCCGTCCTCAAAACAAACACACATCTTGACATATCTCCCACATTGATCGCAGTGTCTCCAGGAACGGCATTCAAGGAGCCAGGAACTTTTCTCCCTACACTGTCCATTGAGTTGTCCTCAAAACCAATATACATCCTGCTATATCTCCCACATGGAAAGTGCCAGGAGGGAGAAGTGGCGATTATGTTTAACAGACTTTCTCGGAACTGCTTCAAATCAACTAGATATCTTTGTGCTGTAAATCTCCCAACAGCCAAACGCAAAAGCAGCAAACATCTCGCTGTATGTCCCACATCCAAAGTGCCAAGAGAGAGCTTGCTCTCCCTGTCTTTGAGTACTGTTTTCGCTGTGCCGGTTACCTCTTTGCTAACATTCTCTTCAGCGCTGCAGGGAAACCAGGAACCACGTGGAGAAGGCACCCACACTGAAAGTGCCTGGAGGGAACATTGGGGCTTCTTCTCAGTGTCTCTGACATAGGGTTTCACTGTCCCGGGAAAGTCTCTGCTAACACCCTGCAGAGCGCTGTGCCCAATCTACAGAAACGTCTTGCGGTATCTCCTACAGGGAAAGTGCCAGGAGGGAACTGTCCATCTTGTTCTCAGTGTCTCTGAGAATTGCTCTGATTATCCCTGTGACCTCTTTGCTAAGACTCTCCAGAGAGCCGTCCTCAAAACAAACACACATCTTGACATATCTCCCACATTGATCGCAGTGTCTCCAGGAACGGCATTCAAGGAGCCAGGAACTTTTCTCCCTACACTGTCCATTGAGTTGTCCTCAAAACCAATATACATCCTGCTATATCTCCCACATGGAAAGTGCCAGGAGGGAGAAGTGGCGATTATGTTTAACAGACTTTCTCGGAACTGCTTCAAATCAACTAGATATCTTTGTGCTGTAAATCTCCCAACAGCCAAACGCAAAAGCAGCAAACATCTCGCTGTATGTCCCACATCCAAAGTGCCAAGAGAGAGCTTGCTCTCCCTCTCTTTGAGTACTGTTTTCGCTGTGCCGGTTACCTCTTTGCTAACATTCTCTTCAGCGCTGCAGGGAAACCAGGAACCACGTGGAGAAGGCACCCACACTGAAAGTGCCTGGAGGGAACATTGGGGCTTCTTCTCAGTGTCTCTGACATAGGGTTTCACTGTCCCGGGAAAGTCTCTGCTAACACCCTGCAGAGCGCTGTGCCCAATCTACAGAAACGTCTTGCGGTATCTCCTACAGGGAAAGTGCCAGGAGGGAACTGTCCATCTTGTTCTCAGTGTCTCTGAGAATTGCTCTGATTATCCCTGTGACCTCTTTGCTAAGACTCTCCAGAGAGCCGTCCTCAAAACAAACACACATCTTGACATATCTCCCACATTGATCGCAGTGTCTCCAGGAACGGCATTCAAGGAGCCAGGAACTTTTCTCCCTACACTGTCCATTGAGTTGTCCTCAAAACCAATATACATCCTGCTATATCTCCCACATGGAAAGTGCCAGGAGGGAGAAGTGGCGATTATGTTTAACAGACTTTCTCGGAACTGCTTCAAATCAACTAGATATCTTTGTGCTGTAAATCTCCCAACAGCCAAACGCAAAAGCAGCAAACATCTCGCTGTATGTCCCACATCCAAAGTGCCAAGAGAGAGCTTGCTCTCCCTGTCTTTGAGTACTGTTTTCGCTGTGCCGGTTACCTCTTTGCTAACATTCTCTTCAGCGCTGCAGGGAAACCAGGAACCACGTGGAGAAGGCACCCACACTGAAAGTGCCTGGAGGGAACATTGGGGCTTCTTCTCAGTGTCTCTGACATAGGGTTTCACTGTCCCGGGAAAGTCTCTGCTAACACCCTGCAGAGCGCTGTGCCCAATCTACAGAAACGTCTTGCGGTATCTCCTACAGGGAAAGTGCCAGGAGGGAACTGTCCATCTTGTTCTCAGTGTCTCTGAGAATTGCTCTGATTATCCCTGTGACCTCTTTGCTAAGACTCTCCAGAGAGCCGTCCTCAAAACAAACACACATCTTGACATATCTCCCACATTGATCGCAGTGTCTCCAGGAACGGCATTCAAGGAGCCAGGAACTTTTCTCCCTACACTGTCCATTGAGTTGTCCTCAAAACCAATATACATCCTGCTATATCTCCCACATGGAAAGTGCCAGGAGGGAGAAGTGGCGATTATGTTTAGACTTTCTCGGAACTGCTTCAAATCAACTAGATATCTTTGTGCTGTAAATCTCCCAACAGCCAAACGCAAAAGCAGCAAACATCTCGCTGTATGTCCCACATCCAAAGTGCCAAGAGAGAGCTTGCTCTCCCTGTCTTTGAGTACTGTTTTCGCTGTGCCGGTTACCTCTTTGCTAACATTCTCTTCAGCGCTGCAGGGAAACCAGGAACCACGTGGAGAAGGCACCCACACTGAAAGTGCCTGGAGGGAACATTGGGGCTTCTTCTCAGTGTCTCTGACATAGGGTTTCACTGTCCCGGGAAAGTCTCTGCTAACACCCTGCAGAGCGCTGTGCCCAATCTACAGAAACGTCTTGCGGTATCTCCTACAGGGAAAGTGCCAGGAGGGAATTGTCGAGCTTGTTCTCAGTGTCTCTGAGAATTGCTCTGATTATCCCTGTGACCTCTTTGCTAAGACTCTCCAGAGAGCCGTCCTCAAAACCAACACACATCTTGACATATCTCCCTCATTGATCGCAGTGTCTCCAGGAACGGCATTCAAGGAGCCAGGAACTTTTCTCCCTACACTGTCCATTGAGTTGTCCTCAAAACCAATATACATCCTGCTATATCTCCCACATGGAAAGTGCCAGGAGGGAGAAGTGGCGATTATGTTTAGACTTTCTCGGAACTGCTTCAAATCAACTAGATATCTTTGTGCTGTAAATCTCCCAACAGCCAAACGCAAAAGCAGCAAACATCTCGCTGTATGTCCCACATCCAAAGTGCCAAGAGAGAGCTTGCTCTCCCTCTCTTTGAGTACTGTTTTTGCTGTGCCGGTTACCTCTTTGCTAACATTCTCTTCAGCGCTGCAGGGAAACCAGGAACCACGTGGAGAAGGCACCCACACTGAAAGTGCCTGGAGGGAACATTGGGGCTTCTTCTCAGTGTCTCTGACATAGGGTTTCACTGTCCCGGGAAAGTCTCTGCTAACACCCTGCAGAGCGCTGTGCCCAATCTACAGAAACGTCTTGCGGTATCTCCTACAGGGAAAGTGCCAGGAGGGAACTGTCCATCTTGTTCTCAGTGTCTCTGAGAATTGCTCTGATTATCCCTGTGACCTCTTTGCTAAGACTCTCCAGAGAGCCGTCCTCAAAACAAACACACATCTTGACATATCTCCCACATTGATCGCAGTGTCTCCAGGAACGGCATTCAAGGAGCCAGGAACTTTTCTCCCTACACTGTCCATTGAGTTGTCCTCAAAACCAATATACATCCTGCTATATCTCCCACATGGAAAGTGCCAGGAGGGAGAAGTGGCGATTATGTTTAGACTTTCTCGGAACTGCTTCAAATCAACTAGATATCTTTGTGCTGTAAATCTCCCAACAGCCAAACGCAAAAGCAGCAAACATCTCGCTGTATGTCCCACATCCAAAGTGCCAAGAGAGAGCTTGCTCTCCCTCTCTTTGAGTACTGTTTTCGCTGTGCCGGTTACCTCTTTGCTAACATTCTCTTCAGCGCTGCAGGGAAACCAGGAACCACGTGGAGAAGGCACCCACACTGAAAGTGCCTGGAGGGAACATTGGGGCTTCTTCTCAGTGTCTCTGACATAGGGTTTCACTGTCCCGGGAAAGTCTCTGCTAACACCCTGCAGAGCGCTGTGCCCAATCTACAGAAACGTCTTGCGGTATCTCCTACAGGGAAAGTGCCAGGAGGGAACTGTCCATCTTGTTCTCAGTGTCTCTGAGAATTGCTCTGATTATCCCTGTGACCTCTTTGCTAAGACTCTCCAGAGAGCCGTCCTCAAAACCAACACACATCTTGACATATCTCCCACATTGATCGCAGTGTCTCCAGGAACGGCATTCAAGGAGCCAGGAACTTTTCTCCCTACACTGTCCATTGAGTTGTCCTCAAAACCAATATACATCCTGCTATATCTCCCACATGGAAAGTGCCAGGAGGGAGAAGTGGCGATTATGTTTAGACTTTCTCGGAACTGCTTCAAATCAACTAGATATCTTTGTGCTGTAAATCTCCCAACAGCCAAACGCAAAAGCAGCAAACATCTCGCTGTATGTCCCACATCCAAAGTGCCAAGAGAGAGCTTGCTCTCCCTCTCTTTGAGTACTGTTTTCGCTGTGCCGGTTACCTCTTTGCTAACATTCTCTTCAGCGCTGCAGGGAAACCAGGAACCACGTGGAGAAGGCACCCACACTGAAAGTGCCTGGAGGGAACATTGGGGCTTCTTCTCAGTGTCTCTGACATAGGGTTTCACTGTCCCGGGAAAGTCTCTGCTAACACCCTGCAGAGCGCTGTGCCCAATCTACAGAAACGTCTTGCGGTATCTCCTACAGGGAAAGTGCCAGGAGGGAATTGTCGAGCTTGTTCTCAGTGTCTCTGAGAATTGCTCTGATTATCCCTGTGACCTCTTTGCTAAGACTCTCCAGAGAGCCGTCCTCAAAACCAACACACATCTTGACATATCTCCCTCATTGATCGCAGTGTCTCCAGGAACGGCATTCAAGGAGCCAGGAACTTTTCTCCCTACACTGTCCATTGAGTTGTCCTCAAAACCAATATACATCCTGCTATATCTCCCACATGGAAAGTGCCAGGAGGGAGAAGTGGCGATTATGTTTAGACTTTCTCGGAACTGCTTCAAATCAACTAGATATCTTTGTGCTGTAAATCTCCCAACAGCCAAACGCAAAAGCAGCAAACATCTCGCTGTATGTCCCACATCCAAAGTGCCAAGAGAGAGCTTGCTCTCCCTGTCTTTGAGTACTGTTTTCGCTGTCCCGGTTACCTCTTTGCTAACATTCTCTTCAGCGCTGCAGGGAAACCAGGAACCACGTGGAGAAGGCACCCACACTGAAAGTGCCTGGAGGGAACATTGGGGCTTCTTCTCAGTGTCTCTGACATAGGGTTTCACTGTCCCGGGAAAGTCTCTGCTAACACCCTGCAGAGCGCTGTGCCCAATCTACAGAAACGTCTTGCGGTATCTCCTACAGGGAAAGTGCCAGGAGGGAACTGTCCATCTTGTTCTCAGTGTCTCTGAGAATTGCTCTGATTATCCCTGTGACCTCTTTGCTAAGACTCTCCAGAGAGCCGTCCTCAAAACAAACACACATCTTGACATATCTCCCACATTGATCGCAGTGTCTCCAGGAACGGCATTCAAGGAGCCAGGAACTTTTCTCCCTACACTGTCCATTGAGTTGTCCTCAAAACCAATATACATCCTGCTATATCTCCCACATGGAAAGTGCCAGGAGGGAGAAGTGGCGATTATGTTTAGACTTTCTCGGAACTGCTTCAAATCAACTAGATATCTTTGTGCTGTAAATCTCCCAACAGCCAAACGCAAAAGCAGCAAACATCTCGCTGTATGTCCCACATCCAAAGTGCCAAGAGAGAGCTTGCTCTCCCTGTCTTTGAGTACTGTTTTCGCTGTGCCGGTTACCTCTTTGCTAACATTCTCTTCAGCGCTGCAGGGAAACCAGGAACCACGTGGAGAAGGCACCCACACTGAAAGTGCCTGGAGGGAACATTGGGGCTTCTTCTCAGTGTCTCTGACATAGGGTTTCACTGTCCCGGGAAAGTCTCTGCTAACACCCTGCAGAGCGCTGTGCCCAATCTACAGAAACGTCTTGCGGTATCTCCTACAGGGAAAGTGCCAGGAGGGAACTGTCCATCTTGTTCTCAGTGTCTCTGAGAATTGCTCTGATTATCCCTGTGACCTCTTTGCTAAGACTCTCCAGAGAGCCGTCCTCAAAACAAACACACATCTTGACATATCTCCCACATTGATCGCAGTGTCTCCAGGAACGGCATTCAAGGAGCCAGGAACTTTTCTCCCTACACTGTCCATTGAGTTGTCCTCAAAACCAATATACATCCTGCTATATCTCCCACATGGAAAGTGCCAGGAGGGAGAAGTGGCGATTATGTTTAACAGACTTTCTCGGAACTGCTTCAAATCAACTAGATATCTTTGTGCTGTAAATCTCCCAACAGCCAAACGCAAAAGCAGCAAACATCTCGCTGTATGTCCCACATCCAAAGTGCCAAGAGAGAGCTTGCTCTCCCTCTCTTTGAGTACTGTTTTCGCTGTGCCGGTTACCTCTTTGCTAACATTCTCTTCAGCGCTGCAGGGAAACCAGGAACCACGTGGAGAAGGCACCCACACTGAAAGTGCCTGGAGGGAACATTGGGGCTTCTTCTCAGTGTCTCTGACATAGGGTTTCACTGTCCCGGGAAAGTCTCTGCTAACACCCTGCAGAGCGCTGTGCCCAATCTACAGAAACGTCTTGCGGTATCTCCTACAGGGAAAGTGCCAGGAGGGAACTGTCCATCTTGTTCTCAGTGTCTCTGAGAATTGCTCTGATTATCCCTGTGACCTCTTTGCTAAGACTCTCCAGAGAGCCGTCCTCAAAACAAACACACATCTTGACATATCTCCCACATTGATCGCAGTGTCTCCAGGAACGGCATTCAAGGAGCCAGGAACTTTTCTCCCTACACTGTCCATTGAGTTGTCCTCAAAACCAATATACATCCTGCTATATCTCCCACATGGAAAGTGCCAGGAGGGAGAAGTGGCGATTATGTTTAACAGACTTTCTCGGAACTGCTTCAAATCAACTAGATATCTTTGTGCTGTAAATCTCCCAACAGCCAAACGCAAAAGCAGCAAACATCTCGCTGTATGTCCCACATCCAAAGTGCCAAGAGAGAGCTTGCTCTCCCTCTCTTTGAGTACTGTTTTCGCTGTGCCGGTTACCTCTTTGCTAACATTCTCTTCAGCGCTGCAGGGAAACCAGGAACCACGTGGAGAAGGCACCCACACTGAAAGTGCCTGGAGGGAACATTGGGGCTTCTTCTCAGTGTCTCTGACATAGGGTTTCACTGTCCCGGGAAAGTCTCTGCTAACACCCTGCAGAGCGCTGTGCCCAATCTACAGAAACGTCTTGCGGTATCTCCTACAGGGAAAGTGCCAGGAGGGAACTGTCCATCTTGTTCTCAGTGTCTCTGAGAATTGCTCTGATTATCCCTGTGACCTCTTTGCTAAGACTCTCCAGAGAGCCGTCCTCAAAACAAACACACATCTTGACATATCTCCCACATTGATCGCAGTGTCTCCAGGAACGGCATTCAAGGAGCCAGGAACTTTTCTCCCTACACTGTCCATTGAGTTGTCCTCAAAACCAATATACATCCTGCTATATCTCCCACATGGAAAGTGCCAGGAGGGAGAAGTGGCGATTATGTTTAACAGACTTTCTCGGAACTGCTTCAAATCAACTAGATATCTTTGTGCTGTAAATCTCCCAACAGCCAAACGCAAAAGCAGCAAACATCTCGCTGTATGTCCCACATCCAAAGTGCCAAGAGAGAGCTTGCTCTCCCTGTCTTTGAGTACTGTTTTCGCTGTGCCGGTTACCTCTTTGCTAACATTCTCTTCAGCGCTGCAGGGAAACCAGGAACCACGTGGAGAAGGCACCCACACTGAAAGTGCCTGGAGGGAACATTGGGGCTTCTTCTCAGTGTCTCTGACATAGGGTTTCACTGTCCCGGGAAAGTCTCTGCTAACACCCTGCAGAGCGCTGTGCCCAATCTACAGAAACGTCTTGCGGTATCTCCTACAGGGAAAGTGCCAGGAGGGAACTGTCCATCTTGTTCTCAGTGTCTCTGAGAATTGCTCTGATTATCCCTGTGACCTCTTTGCTAAGACTCTCCAGAGAGCCGTCCTCAAAACAAACACACATCTTGACATATCTCCCACATTGATCGCAGTGTCTCCAGGAACGGCATTCAAGGAGCCAGGAACTTTTCTCCCTACACTGTCCATTGAGTTGTCCTCAAAACCAATATACATCCTGCTATATCTCCCACATGGAAAGTGCCAGGAGGGAGAAGTGGCGATTATGTTTAGACTTTCTCGGAACTGCTTCAAATCAACTAGATATCTTTGTGCTGTAAATCTCCCAACAGCCAAACGCAAAAGCAGCAAACATCTCGCTGTATGTCCCACATCCAAAGTGCCAAGAGAGAGCTTGCTCTCCCTGTCTTTGAGTACTGTTTTCGCTGTGCCGGTTACCTCTTTGCTAACATTCTCTTCAGCGCTGCAGGGAAACCAGGAACCACGTGGAGAAGGCACCCACACTGAAAGTGCCTGGAGGGAACATTGGGGCTTCTTCTCAGTGTCTCTGACATAGGGTTTCACTGTCCCGGGAAAGTCTCTGCTAACACCCTGCAGAGCGCTGTGCCCAATCTACAGAAACGTCTTGCGGTATCTCCTACAGGGAAAGTGCCAGGAGGGAATTGTCGAGCTTGTTCTCAGTGTCTCTGAGAATTGCTCTGATTATCCCTGTGACCTCTTTGCTAAGACTCTCCAGAGAGCCGTCCTCAAAACCAACACACATCTTGACATATCTCCCTCATTGATCGCAGTGTCTCCAGGAACGGCATTCAAGGAGCCAGGAACTTTTCTCCCTACACTGTCCATTGAGTTGTCCTCAAAACCAATATACATCCTGCTATATCTCCCACATGGAAAGTGCCAGGAGGGAGAAGTGGCGATTATGTTTAGACTTTCTCGGAACTGCTTCAAATCAACTAGATATCTTTGTGCTGTAAATCTCCCAACAGCCAAACGCAAAAGCAGCAAACATCTCGCTGTATGTCCCACATCCAAAGTGCCAAGAGAGAGCTTGCTCTCCCTCTCTTTGAGTACTGTTTTTGCTGTGCCGGTTACCTCTTTGCTAACATTCTCTTCAGCGCTGCAGGGAAACCAGGAACCACGTGGAGAAGGCACCCACACTGAAAGTGCCTGGAGGGAACATTGGGGCTTCTTCTCAGTGTCTCTGACATAGGGTTTCACTGTCCCGGGAAAGTCTCTGCTAACACCCTGCAGAGCGCTGTGCCCAATCTACAGAAACGTCTTGCGGTATCTCCTACAGGGAAAGTGCCAGGAGGGAACTGTCCATCTTGTTCTCAGTGTCTCTGAGAATTGCTCTGATTATCCCTGTGACCTCTTTGCTAAGACTCTCCAGAGAGCCGTCCTCAAAACAAACACACATCTTGACATATCTCCCACATTGATCGCAGTGTCTCCAGGAACGGCATTCAAGGAGCCAGGAACTTTTCTCCCTACACTGTCCATTGAGTTGTCCTCAAAACCAATATACATCCTGCTATATCTCCCACATGGAAAGTGCCAGGAGGGAGAAGTGGCGATTATGTTTAGACTTTCTCGGAACTGCTTCAAATCAACTAGATATCTTTGTGCTGTAAATCTCCCAACAGCCAAACGCAAAAGCAGCAAACATCTCGCTGTATGTCCCACATCCAAAGTGCCAAGAGAGAGCTTGCTCTCCCTCTCTTTGAGTACTGTTTTCGCTGTGCCGGTTACCTCTTTGCTAACATTCTCTTCAGCGCTGCAGGGAAACCAGGAACCACGTGGAGAAGGCACCCACACTGAAAGTGCCTGGAGGGAACATTGGGGCTTCTTCTCAGTGTCTCTGACATAGGGTTTCACTGTCCCGGGAAAGTCTCTGCTAACACCCTGCAGAGCGCTGTGCCCAATCTACAGAAACGTCTTGCGGTATCTCCTACAGGGAAAGTGCCAGGAGGGAACTGTCCATCTTGTTCTCAGTGTCTCTGAGAATTGCTCTGATTATCCCTGTGACCTCTTTGCTAAGACTCTCCAGAGAGCCGTCCTCAAAACCAACACACATCTTGACATATCTCCCACATTGATCGCAGTGTCTCCAGGAACGGCATTCAAGGAGCCAGGAACTTTTCTCCCTACACTGTCCATTGAGTTGTCCTCAAAACCAATATACATCCTGCTATATCTCCCACATGGAAAGTGCCAGGAGGGAGAAGTGGCGATTATGTTTAGACTTTCTCGGAACTGCTTCAAATCAACTAGATATCTTTGTGCTGTAAATCTCCCAACAGCCAAACGCAAAAGCAGCAAACATCTCGCTGTATGTCCCACATCCAAAGTGCCAAGAGAGAGCTTGCTCTCCTTGTCTTTGAGTACTGTTTTCGCTGTGCCGGTTACCTCTTTGCTAACATTCTCTTCAGCGCTGCAGGGAAACCAGGAACCACGTGGAGAAGGCACCCACACTGAAAGTGCCTGGAGGGAACATTGGGGCTTCTTCTCAGTGTCTCTGACATAGGGTTTCACTGTCCCGGGAAAGTCTCTGCTAACACCCTGCAGAGCGCTGTGCCCAATCTACAGAAACGTCTTGCGGTATCTCCTACAGGGAAAGTGCCAGGAGGGAATTGTCGAGCTTGTTCTCAGTGTCTCTGAGAATTGCTCTGATTATCCCTGTGACCTCTTTGCTAAGACTCTCCAGAGAGCCGTCCTCAAAACAAACACACATCTTGACATATCTCCCACATTGATCGCAGTGTCTCCAGGAACGGCATTCAAGGAGCCAGGAACTTTTCTCCCTACACTGTCCATTGAGTTGTCCTCAAAACCAATATACATCCTGCTATATCTCCCACATGGAAAGTGCCAGGAGGGAGAAGTGGCGATTATGTTTAGACTTTCTCGGAACTGCTTCAAATCAACTAGATATCTTTGTGCTGTAAATCTCCCAACAGCCAAACGCAAAAGCAGCAAACATCTCGCTGTATGTCCCACATCCAAAGTGCCAAGAGAGAGCTTGCTCTCCTTGTCTTTGAGTACTGTTTTCGCTGTGCCGGTTACCTCTTTGCTAACATTCTCTTCAGCGCTGCAGGGAAACCAGGAACCACGTGGAGAAGGCACCCACACTGAAAGTGCCTGGAGGGAACATTGGGGCTTCTTCTCAGTGTCTCTGACATAGGGTTTCACTGTCCCGGGAAAGTCTCTGCTAACACCCTGCAGAGCGCTGTGCCCAATCTACAGAAACGTCTTGCGGTATCTCCTACAGGGAAAGTGCCAGGAGGGAATTGTCGAGCTTGTTCTCAGTGTCTCTGAGAATTGCTCTGATTATCCCTGTGACCTCTTTGCTAAGACTCTCCAGAGAGCCGTCCTCAAAACAAACACACATCTTGACATATCTCCCACATTGATCGCAGTGTCTCCAGGAACGGCATTCAAGGAGCCAGGAACTTTTCTCCCTACACTGTCCATTGAGTTGTCCTCAAAACCAATATACATCCTGCTATATCTCCCACATGGAAAGTGCCAGGAGGGAGAAGTGGCGATTATGTTTAGACTTTCTCGGAACTGCTTCAAATCAACTAGATATCTTTGTGCTGTAAATCTCCCAACAGCCAAACGCAAAAGCAGCAAACATCTCGCTGTATGTCCCACATCCAAAGTGCCAAGAGAGAGCTTGCTCTCCCTGTCTTTGAGTACTGTTTTCGCTGTCCCGGTTACCTCTTTGCTAACATTCTCTTCAGCGCTGCAGGGAAACCAGGAACCACGTGGAGAAAGCACCCACACTGAAAGTGCCTGGAGGGAACATTGGGGCTTCTTCTCAGTGTCTCTGACATAGGGTTTCACTGTCCCGGGAAAGTCTCTGCTAACACCCTGCAGAGCGCTGTGCCCAATCTACAGAAACGTCTTGCGGTATCTCCTACAGGGAAAGTGCCAGGAGGGAACTGTCCATCTTGTTCTCAGTGTCTCTGAGAATTGCTCTGATTATCCCTGTGACCTCTTTGCTAAGACTCTCCAGAGAGCCGTCCTCAAAACAAACACACATCTTGACATATCTCCCACATTGATCGCAGTGTCTCCAGGAACGGCATTCAAGGAGCCAGGAACTTTTCTCCCTACACTGTCCATTGAGTTGTCCTCAAAACCAATATACATCCTGCTATATCTCCCACATGGAAAGTGCCAGGAGGGAGAAGTGGCGATTATGTTTAGACTTTCTCGGAACTGCTTCAAATCAACTAGATATCTTTGTGCTGTAAATCTCCCAACAGCCAAACGCAAAAGCAGCAAACATCTCGCTGTATGTCCCACATCCAAAGTGCCAAGAGAGAGCTTGCTCTCCCTGTCTTTGAGTACTGTTTTCGCTGTGCCGGTTACCTCTTTGCTAACATTCTCTTCAGCGCTGCAGGGAAACCAGGAACCACGTGGAGAAGGCACCCACACTGAAAGTGCCTGGAGGGAACATTGGGGCTTCTTCTCAGTGTCTCTGACATAGGGTTTCACTGTCCCGGGAAAGTCTCTGCTAACACCCTGCAGAGCGCTGTGCCCAATCTACAGAAACGTCTTGCGGTATCTCCTACAGGGAAAGTGCCAGGAGGGAACTGTCCATCTTGTTCTCAGTGTCTCTGAGAATTGCTCTGATTATCCCTGTGACCTCTTTGCTAAGACTCTCCAGAGAGCCGTCCTCAAAACAAACACACATCTTGACATATCTCCCACATTGATCGCAGTGTCTCCAGGAACGGCATTCAAGGAGCCAGGAACTTTTCTCCCTACACTGTCCATTGAGTTGTCCTCAAAACCAATATACATCCTGCTATATCTCCCACATGGAAAGTGCCAGGAGGGAGAAGTGGCGATTATGTTTAACAGACTTTCTCGGAACTGCTTCAAATCAACTAGATATCTTTGTGCTGTAAATCTCCCAACAGCCAAACGCAAAAGCAGCAAACATCTCGCTGTATGTCCCACATCCAAAGTGCCAAGAGAGAGCTTGCTCTCCCTCTCTTTGAGTACTGTTTTCGCTGTGCCGGTTACCTCTTTGCTAACATTCTCTTCAGCGCTGCAGGGAAACCAGGAACCACGTGGAGAAGGCACCCACACTGAAAGTGCCTGGAGGGAACATTGGGGCTTCTTCTCAGTGTCTCTGACATAGGGTTTCACTGTCCCGGGAAAGTCTCTGCTAACACCCTGCAGAGCGCTGTGCCCAATCTACAGAAACGTCTTGCGGTATCTCCTACAGGGAAAGTGCCAGGAGGGAACTGTCCATCTTGTTCTCAGTGTCTCTGAGAATTGCTCTGATTATCCCTGTGACCTCTTTGCTAAGACTCTCCAGAGAGCCGTCCTCAAAACAAACACACATCTTGACATATCTCCCACATTGATCGCAGTGTCTCCAGGAACGGCATTCAAGGAGCCAGGAACTTTTCTCCCTACACTGTCCATTGAGTTGTCCTCAAAACCAATATACATCCTGCTATATCTCCCACATGGAAAGTGCCAGGAGGGAGAAGTGGCGATTATGTTTAGACTTTCTCGGAACTGCTTCAAATCAACTAGATATCTTTGTGCTGTAAATCTCCCAACAGCCAAACGCAAAAGCAGCAAACATCTCGCTGTATGTCCCACATCCAAAGTGCCAAGAGAGAGCTTGCTCTCCCTGTCTTTGAGTACTGTTTTCGCTGTGCCGGTTACCTCTTTGCTAACATTCTCTTCAGCGCTGCAGGGAAACCAGGAACCACGTGGAGAAGGCACCCACACTGAAAGTGCCTGGAGGGAACATTGGGGCTTCTTCTCAGTGTCTCTGACATAGGGTTTCACTGTCCCGGGAAAGTCTCTGCTAACACCCTGCAGAGCGCTGTGCCCAATCTACAGAAACGTCTTGCGGTATCTCCTACAGGGAAAGTGCCAGGAGGGAACTGTCCATCTTGTTCTCAGTGTCTCTGAGAATTGCTCTGATTATCCCTGTGACCTCTTTGCTAAGACTCTCCAGAGAGCCGTCCTCAAAACAAACACACATCTTGACATATCTCCCTCATTGATCGCAGTGTCTCCAGGAACGGCATTCAAGGAGCCAGGAACTTTTCTCCCTACACTGTCCATTGAGTTGTCCTCAAAACCAATATACATCCTGCTATATCTCCCACATGGAAAGTGCCAGGAGGGAGAAGTGGCGATTATGTTTAACAGACTTTCTCGGAACTGCTTCAAATCAACTAGATATCTTTGTGCTGTAAATCTCCCAACAGCCAAACGCAAAAGCAGCAAACATCTCGCTGTATGTCCCACATCCAAAGTGCCAAGAGAGAGCTTGCTCTCCCTGTCTTTGAGTACTGTTTTCGCTGTGCCGGTTACCTCTTTGCTAACATTCTCTTCAGCGCTGCAGGGAAACCAGGAACCACGTGGAGAAGGCACCCACACTGAAAGTGCCTGGAGGGAACATTGGGGCTTCTTCTCAGTGTCTCTGACATAGGGTTTCACTGTCCCGGGAAAGTCTCTGCTAACACCCTGCAGAGCGCTGTGCCCAATCTACAGAAACGTCTTGCGGTATCTCCTACAGGGAAAGTGCCAGGAGGGAATTGTCGAGCTTGTTCTCAGTATCTCTGAGAATTGCTCTGATTATCCCTGTGACCTCTTTGCTAAGACTCTCCAGAGAGCCGTCCTCAAAACAAACACACATCTTGACATATCTCCCACATTGATCGCAGTGTCTCCAGGAACGGCATTCAAGGAGCCAGGAACTTTTCTCCCTACACTGTCCATTGAGTTGTCCTCAAAACCAATATACATCCTGCTATATCTCCCACATGGAAAGTGCCAGGAGGGAGAAGTGGCGATTATGTTTAGACTTTCTCGGAACTGCTTCAAATCAACTAGATATCTTTGTGCTGTAAATCTCCCAACAGCCAAACGCAAAAGCAGCAAACATCTCGCTGTATGTCCCACATCCAAAGTGCCAAGAGAGAGCTTGCTCTCCCTGTCTTTGAGTACTGTTTTCGCTGTGCCGGTTACCTCTTTGCTAACATTCTCTTCAGCGCTGCAGGGAAACCAGGAACCACGTGGAGAAGGCACCCACACTGAAAGTGCCTGGAGGGAACATTGGGGCTTCTTCTCAGTGTCTCTGACATAGGGTTTCACTGTCCCGGGAAAGTCTCTGCTAACACCCTGCAGAGCGCTGTGCCCAATCTACAGAAACGTCTTGCGGTATCTCCTACAGGGAAAGTGCCAGGAGGGAATTGTCGAGCTTGTTCTCAGTGTCTCTGAGAATTGCTCTGATTATCCCTGTGACCTCTTTGCTAAGACTCTCCAGAGAGCCGTCCTCAAAACAAACACACATCTTGACATATCTCCCACATTGATCGCAGTGTCTCCAGGAACGGCATTCAAGGAGCCAGGAACTTTTCTCCCTACACTGTCCATTGAGTTGTCCTCAAAACCAATATACATCCTGCTATATCTCCCACATGGAAAGTGCCAGGAGGGAGAAGTGGCGATTATGTTTAGACTTTCTCGGAACTGCTTCAAATCAACTAGATATCTTTGTGCTGTAAATCTCCCAACAGCCAAACGCAAAAGCAGCAAACATCTCGCTGTATGTCCCACATCCAAAGTGCCAAGAGAGAGCTTGCTCTCCCTGTCTTTGAGTACTGTTTTCGCTGTGCCGGTTACCTCTTTGCTAACATTCTCTTCAGCGCTGCAGGGAAACCAGGAACCACGTGGAGAAGGCACCCACACTGAAAGTGCCTGGAGGGAACATTGGGGCTTCTTCTCAGTGTCTCTGACATAGGGTTTCACTGTCCCGGGAAAGTCTCTGCTAACACCCTGCAGAGCGCTGTGCCCAATCTACAGAAACGTCTTGCGGTATCTCCTACAGGGAAAGTGCCAGGAGGGAATTGTCGAGCTTGTTCTCAGTGTCTCTGAGAATTGCTCTGATTATCCCTGTGACCTCTTTGCTAAGACTCTCCAGAGAGCCGTCCTCAAAACCAACACACATCTTGACATATCTCCCTCATTGATCGCAGTGTCTCCAGGAACGGCATTCAAGGAGCCAGGAACTTTTCTCCCTACACTGTCCATTGAGTTGTCCTCAAAACCAATATACATCCTGCTATATCTCCCACATGGAAAGTGCCAGGAGGGAGAAGTGGCGATTATGTTTAGACTTTCTCGGAACTGCTTCAAATCAACTAGATATCTTTGTGCTGTAAATCTCCCAACAGCCAAACGCAAAAGCAGCAAACATCTCGCTGTATGTCCCACATCCAAAGTGCCAAGAGAGAGCTTGCTCTCCCTGTCTTTGAGTACTGTTTTCGCTGTGCCGGTTACCTCTTTGCTAACATTCTCTTCAGCGCTGCAGGGAAACCAGGAACCACGTGGAGAAGGCACCCACACTGAAAGTGCCTGGAGGGAACATTGGGGCTTCTTCTCAGTGTCTCTGACATAGGGTTTCACTGTCCCGGGAAAGTCTCTGCTAACACCCTGCAGAGCGCTGTGCCCAATCTACAGAAACGTCTTGCGGTATCTCCTACAGGGAAAGTGCCAGGAGGGAATTGTCGAGCTTGTTCTCAGTGTCTCTGAGAATTGCTCTGATTATCCCTGTGACCTCTTTGCTAAGACTCTCCAGAGAGCCGTCCTCAAAACCAACACACATCTTGACATATCTCCCTCATTGATCGCAGTGTCTCCAGGAACGGCATTCAAGGAGCCAGGAACTTTTCTCCCTACACTGTCCATTGAGTTGTCCTCAAAACCAATATACATCCTGCTATATCTCCCACATGGAAAGTGCCAGGAGGGAGAAGTGGCGATTATGTTTAGACTTTCTCGGAACTGCTTCAAATCAACTAGATATCTTTGTGCTGTAAATCTCCCAACAGCCAAACGCAAAAGCAGCAAACATCTCGCTGTATGTCCCACATCCAAAGTGCCAAGAGAGAGCTTGCTCTCCCTCTCTTTGAGTACTGTTTTTGCTGTGCCGGTTACCTCTTTGCTAACATTCTCTTCAGCGCTGCAGGGAAACCAGGAACCACGTGGAGAAGGCACCCACACTGAAAGTGCCTGGAGGGAACATTGGGGCTTCTTCTCAGTGTCTCTGACATAGGGTTTCACTGTCCCGGGAAAGTCTCTGCTAACACCCTGCAGAGCGCTGTGCCCAATCTACAGAAACGTCTTGCGGTATCTCCTACAGGGAAAGTGCCAGGAGGGAACTGTCCATCTTGTTCTCAGTGTCTCTGAGAATTGCTCTGATTATCCCTGTGACCTCTTTGCTAAGACTCTCCAGAGAGCCGTCCTCAAAACAAACACACATCTTGACATATCTCCCACATTGATCGCAGTGTCTCCAGGAACGGCATTCAAGGAGCCAGGAACTTTTCTCCCTACACTGTCCATTGAGTTGTCCTCAAAACCAATATACATCCTGCTATATCTCCCACATGGAAAGTGCCAGGAGGGAGAAGTGGCGATTATGTTTAGACTTTCTCGGAACTGCTTCAAATCAACTAGATATCTTTGTGCTGTAAATCTCCCAACAGCCAAACGCAAAAGCAGCAAACATCTCGCTGTATGTCCCACATCCAAAGTGCCAAGAGAGAGCTTGCTCTCCCTCTCTTTGAGTACTGTTTTCGCTGTGCCGGTTACCTCTTTGCTAACATTCTCTTCAGCGCTGCAGGGAAACCAGGAACCACGTGGAGAAGGCACCCACACTGAAAGTGCCTGGAGGGAACATTGGGGCTTCTTCTCAGTGTCTCTGACATAGGGTTTCACTGTCCCGGGAAAGTCTCTGCTAACACCCTGCAGAGCGCTGTGCCCAATCTACAGAAACGTCTTGCGGTATCTCCTACAGGGAAAGTGCCAGGAGGGAACTGTCCATCTTGTTCTCAGTGTCTCTGAGAATTGCTCTGATTATCCCTGTGACCTCTTTGCTAAGACTCTCCAGAGAGCCGTCCTCAAAACCAACACACATCTTGACATATCTCCCACATTGATCGCAGTGTCTCCAGGAACGGCATTCAAGGAGCCAGGAACTTTTCTCCCTACACTGTCCATTGAGTTGTCCTCAAAACCAATATACATCCTGCTATATCTCCCACATGGAAAGTGCCAGGAGGGAGAAGTGGCGATTATGTTTAGACTTTCTCGGAACTGCTTCAAATCAACTAGATATCTTTGTGCTGTAAATCTCCCAACAGCCAAACGCAAAAGCAGCAAACATCTCGCTGTATGTCCCACATCCAAAGTGCCAAGAGAGAGCTTGCTCTCCCTGTCTTTGAGTACTGTTTTCGCTGTGCCGGTTACCTCTTTGCTAACATTCTCTTCAGCGCTGCAGGGAAACCAGGAACCACGTGGAGAAGGCACCCACACTGAAAGTGCCTGGAGGGAACATTGGGGCTTCTTCTCAGTGTCTCTGACATAGGGTTTCACTGTCCCGGGAAAGTCTCTGCTAACACCCTGCAGAGCGCTGTGCCCAATCTACAGAAACGTCTTGCGGTATCTCCTACAGGGAAAGTGCCAGGAGGGAATTGTCGAGCTTGTTCTCAGTGTCTCTGAGAATTGCTCTGATTATCCCTGTGACCTCTTTGCTAAGACTCTCCAGAGAGCCGTCCTCAAAACAAACACACATCTTGACATATCTCCCACATTGATCGCAGTGTCTCCAGGAACGGCATTCAAGGAGCCAGGAACTTTTCTCCCTACACTGTCCATTGAGTTGTCCTCAAAACCAATATACATCCTGCTATATCTCCCACATGGAAAGTGCCAGGAGGGAGAAGTGGCGATTATGTTTAGACTTTCTCGGAACTGCTTCAAATCAACTAGATATCTTTGTGCTGTAAATCTCCCAACAGCCAAACGCAAAAGCAGCAAACATCTCGCTGTATGTCCCACATCCAAAGTGCCAAGAGAGAGCTTGCTCTCCCTGTCTTTGAGTACTGTTTTCGCTGTGCCGGTTACCTCTTTGCTAACATTCTCTTCAGCGCTGCAGGGAAACCAGGAACCACGTGGAGAAGGCACCCACACTGAAAGTGCCTGGAGGGAACATTGGGGCTTCTTCTCAGTGTCTCTGACATAGGGTTTCACTGTCCCGGGAAAGTCTCTGCTAACACCCTGCAGAGCGCTGTGCCCAATCTACAGAAACGTCTTGCGGTATCTCCTACAGGGAAAGTGCCAGGAGGGAACTGTCCATCTTGTTCTCAGTGTCTCTGAGAATTGCTCTGATTATCCCTGTGACCTCTTTGCTAAGACTCTCCAGAGAGCCGTCCTCAAAACCAACACACATCTTGACATATCTCCCACATTGATCGCAGTGTCTCCAGGAACGGCATTCAAGGAGCCAGGAACTTTTCTCCCTACACTGTCCATTGAGTTGTCCTCAAAACCAATATACATCCTGCTATATCTCCCACATGGAAAGTGCCAGGAGGGAGAAGTGGCGATTATGTTTAGACTTTCTCGGAACTGCTTCAAATCAACTAGATATCTTTGTGCTGTAAATCTCCCAACAGCCAAACGCAAAAGCAGCAAACATCTCGCTGTATGTCCCACATCCAAAGTGCCAAGAGAGAGCTTGCTCTCCCTGTCTTTGAGTACTGTTTTCGCTGTGCCGGTTACCTCTTTGCTAACATTCTCTTCAGCGCTGCAGGGAAACCAGGAACCACGTGGAGAAGGCACCCACACTGAAAGTGCCTGGAGGGAACATTGGGGCTTCTTCTCAGTGTCTCTGACATAGGGTTTCACTGTCCCGGGAAAGTCTCTGCTAACACCCTGCAGAGCGCTGTGCCCAATCTACAGAAACGTCTTGCGGTATCTCCTACAGGGAAAGTGCCAGGAGGGAATTGTCGAGCTTGTTCTCAGTGTCTCTGAGAATTGCTCTGATTATCCCTGTGACCTCTTTGCTAAGACTCTCCAGAGAGCCGTCCTCAAAACCAACACACATCTTGACATATCTCCCTCATTGATCGCAGTGTCTCCAGGAACGGCATTCAAGGAGCCAGGAACTTTTCTCCCTACACTGTCCATTGAGTTGTCCTCAAAACCAATATACATCCTGCTATATCTCCCACATGGAAAGTGCCAGGAGGGAGAAGTGGCGATTATGTTTAGACTTTCTCGGAACTGCTTCAAATCAACTAGATATCTTTGTGCTGTAAATCTCCCAACAGCCAAACGCAAAAGCAGCAAACATCTCGCTGTATGTCCCACATCCAAAGTGCCAAGAGAGAGCTTGCTCTCCCTGTCTTTGAGTACTGTTTTCGCTGTGCCGGTTACCTCTTTGCTAACATTCTCTTCAGCGCTGCAGGGAAACCAGGAACCACGTGGAGAAGGCACCCACACTGAAAGTGCCTGGAGGGAACATTGGGGCTTCTTCTCAGTGTCTCTGACATAGGGTTTCACTGTCCCGGGAAAGTCTCTGCTAACACCCTGCAGAGCGCTGTGCCCAATCTACAGAAACGTCTTGCGGTATCTCCTACAGGGAAAGTGCCAGGAGGGAATTGTCGAGCTTGTTCTCAGTGTCTCTGAGAATTGCTCTGATTATCCCTGTGACCTCTTTGCTAAGACTCTCCAGAGAGCCGTCCTCAAAACCAACACACATCTTGACATATCTCCCTCATTGATCGCAGTGTCTCCAGGAACGGCATTCAAGGAGCCAGGAACTTTTCTCCCTACACTGTCCATTGAGTTGTCCTCAAAACCAATATACATCCTGCTATATCTCCCACATGGAAAGTGCCAGGAGGGAGAAGTGGCGATTATGTTTAGACTTTCTCGGAACTGCTTCAAATCAACTAGATATCTTTGTGCTGTAAATCTCCCAACAGCCAAACGCAAAAGCAGCAAACATCTCGCTGTATGTCCCACATCCAAAGTGCCAAGAGAGAGCTTGCTCTCCCTGTCTTTGAGTACTGTTTTCGCTGTGCCGGTTACCTCTTTGCTAACATTCTCTTCAGCGCTGCAGGGAAACCAGGAACCACGTGGAGAAGGCACCCACACTGAAAGTGCCTGGAGGGAACATTGGGGCTTCTTCTCAGTGTCTCTGACATAGGGTTTCACTGTCCCGGGAAAGTCTCTGCTAACACCCTGCAGAGCGCTGTGCCCAATCTACAGAAACGTCTTGCGGTATCTCCTACAGGGAAAGTGCCAGGAGGGAACTGTCCATCTTGTTCTCAGTGTCTCTGAGAATTGCTCTGATTATCCCTGTGACCTCTTTGCTAAGACTCTCCAGAGAGCCGTCCTCAAAACCAACACACATCTTGACATATCTCCCACATTGATCGCAGTGTCTCCAGGAACGGCATTCAAGGAGCCAGGAACTTTTCTCCCTACACTGTCCATTGAGTTGTCCTCAAAACCAATATACATCCTGCTATATCTCCCACATGGAAAGTGCCAGGAGGGAGAAGTGGCGATTATGTTTAGACTTTCTCGGAACTGCTTCAAATCAACTAGATATCTTTGTGCTGTAAATCTCCCAACAGCCAAACGCAAAAGCAGCAAACATCTCGCTGTATGTCCCACATCCAAAGTGCCAAGAGAGAGCTTGCTCTCCCTGTCTTTGAGTACTGTTTTCGCTGTGCCGGTTACCTCTTTGCTAACATTCTCTTCAGCGCTGCAGGGAAACCAGGAACCACGTGGAGAAGGCACCCACACTGAAAGTGCCTGGAGGGAACATTGGGGCTTCTTCTCAGTGTCTCTGACATAGGGTTTCACTGTCCCGGGAAAGTCTCTGCTAACACCCTGCAGAGCGCTGTGCCCAATCTACAGAAACGTCTTGCGGTATCTCCTACAGGGAAAGTGCCAGGAGGGAATTGTCGAGCTTGTTCTCAGTGTCTCTGAGAATTGCTCTGATTATCCCTGTGACCTCTTTGCTAAGACTCTCCAGAGAGCCGTCCTCAAAACCAACACACATCTTGACATATCTCCCTCATTGATCGCAGTGTCTCCAGGAACGGCATTCAAGGAGCCAGGAACTTTTCTCCCTACACTGTCCATTGAGTTGTCCTCAAAACCAATATACATCCTGCTATATCTCCCACATGGAAAGTGCCAGGAGGGAGAAGTGGCGATTATGTTTAGACTTTCTCGGAACTGCTTCAAATCAACTAGATATCTTTGTGCTGTAAATCTCCCAACAGCCAAACGCAAAAGCAGCAAACATCTCGCTGTATGTCCCACATCCAAAGTGCCAAGAGAGAGCTTGCTCTCCCTCTCTTTGAGTACTGTTTTCGCTGTGCCGGTTACCTCTTTGCTAACATTCTCTTCAGCGCTGCAGGGAAACCAGGAACCACGTGGAGAAGGCACCCACACTGAAAGTGCCTGGAGGGAACATTGGGGCTTCTTCTCAGTGTCTCTGACATAGGGTTTCACTGTCCCGGGAAAGTCTCTGCTAACACCCTGCAGAGCGCTGTGCCCAATCTACAGAAACGTCTTGCGGTATCTCCTACAGGGAAAGTGCCAGGAGGGAACTGTCCATCTTGTTCTCAGTGTCTCTGAGAATTGCTCTGATTATCCCTGTGACCTCTTTGCTAAGACTCTCCAGAGAGCCGTCCTCAAAACCAACACACATCTTGACATATCTCCCACATTGATCGCAGTGTCTCCAGGAACGGCATTCAAGGAGCCAGGAACTTTTCTCCCTACACTGTCCATTGAGTTGTCCTCAAAACCAATATACATCCTGCTATATCTCCCACATGGAAAGTGCCAGGAGGGAGAAGTGGCGATTATGTTTAGACTTTCTCGGAACTGCTTCAAATCAACTAGATATCTTTGTGCTGTAAATCTCCCAACAGCCAAACGCAAAAGCAGCAAACATCTCGCTGTATGTCCCACATCCAAAGTGCCAAGAGAGAGCTTGCTCTCCCTGTCTTTGAGTACTGTTTTCGCTGTGCCGGTTACCTCTTTGCTAACATTCTCTTCAGCGCTGCAGGGAAACCAGGAACCACGTGGAGAAGGCACCCACACTGAAAGTGCCTGGAGGGAACATTGGGGCTTCTTCTCAGTGTCTCTGACATAGGGTTTCACTGTCCCGGGAAAGTCTCTGCTAACACCCTGCAGAGCGCTGTGCCCAATCTACAGAAACGTCTTGCGGTATCTCCTACAGGGAAAGTGCCAGGAGGGAATTGTCGAGCTTGTTCTCAGTGTCTCTGAGAATTGCTCTGATTATCCCTGTGACCTCTTTGCTAAGACTCTCCAGAGAGCCGTCCTCAAAACCAACACACATCTTGACATATCTCCCTCATTGATCGCAGTGTCTCCAGGAACGGCATTCAAGGAGCCAGGAACTTTTCTCCCTACACTGTCCATTGAGTTGTCCTCAAAACCAATATACATCCTGCTATATCTCCCACATGGAAAGTGCCAGGAGGGAGAAGTGGCGATTATGTTTAGACTTTCTCGGAACTGCTTCAAATCAACTAGATATCTTTGTGCTGTAAATCTCCCAACAGCCAAACGCAAAAGCAGCAAACATCTCGCTGTATGTCCCACATCCAAAGTGCCAAGAGAGAGCTTGCTCTCCCTGTCTTTGAGTACTGTTTTCGCTGTGCCGGTTACCTCTTTGCTAACATTCTCTTCAGCGCTGCAGGGAAACCAGGAACCACGTGGAGAAGGCACCCACACTGAAAGTGCCTGGAGGGAACATTGGGGCTTCTTCTCAGTGTCTCTGACATAGGGTTTCACTGTCCCGGGAAAGTCTCTGCTAACACCCTGCAGAGCGCTGTGCCCAATCTACAGAAACGTCTTGCGGTATCTCCTACAGGGAAAGTGCCAGGAGGGAATTGTCGAGCTTGTTCTCAGTGTCTCTGAGAATTGCTCTGATTATCCCTGTGACCTCTTTGCTAAGACTCTCCAGAGAGCCGTCCTCAAAACCAACACACATCTTGACATATCTCCCTCATTGATCGCAGTGTCTCCAGGAACGGCATTCAAGGAGCCAGGAACTTTTCTCCCTACACTGTCCATTGAGTTGTCCTCAAAACCAATATACATCCTGCTATATCTCCCACATGGAAAGTGCCAGGAGGGAGAAGTGGCGATTATGTTTAGACTTTCTCGGAACTGCTTCAAATCAACTAGATATCTTTGTGCTGTAAATCTCCCAACAGCCAAACGCAAAAGCAGCAAACATCTCGCTGTATGTCCCACATCCAAAGTGCCAAGAGAGAGCTTGCTCTCCCTGTCTTTGAGTACTGTTTTCGCTGTGCCGGTTACCTCTTTGCTAACATTCTCTTCAGCGCTGCAGGGAAACCAGGAACCACGTGGAGAAGGCACCCACACTGAAAGTGCCTGGAGGGAACATTGGGGCTTCTTCTCAGTGTCTCTGACATAGGGTTTCACTGTCCCGGGAAAGTCTCTGCTAACACCCTGCAGAGCGCTGTGCCCAATCTACAGAAACGTCTTGCGGTATCTCCTACAGGGAAAGTGCCAGGAGGGAACTGTCCATCTTGTTCTCAGTGTCTCTGAGAATTGCTCTGATTATCCCTGTGACCTCTTTGCTAAGACTCTCCAGAGAGCCGTCCTCAAAACCAACACACATCTTGACATATCTCCCACATTGATCGCAGTGTCTCCAGGAACGGCATTCAAGGAGCCAGGAACTTTTCTCCCTACACTGTCCATTGAGTTGTCCTCAAAACCAATATACATCCTGCTATATCTCCCACATGGAAAGTGCCAGGAGGGAGAAGTGGCGATTATGTTTAGACTTTCTCGGAACTGCTTCAAATCAACTAGATATCTTTGTGCTGTAAATCTCCCAACAGCCAAACGCAAAAGCAGCAAACATCTCGCTGTATGTCCCACATCCAAAGTGCCAAGAGAGAGCTTGCTCTCCCTGTCTTTGAGTACTGTTTTCGCTGTGCCGGTTACCTCTTTGCTAACATTCTCTTCAGCGCTGCAGGGAAACCAGGAACCACGTGGAGAAGGCACCCACACTGAAAGTGCCTGGAGGGAACATTGGGGCTTCTTCTCAGTGTCTCTGACATAGGGTTTCACTGTCCCGGGAAAGTCTCTGCTAACACCCTGCAGAGCGCTGTGCCCAATCTACAGAAACGTCTTGCGGTATCTCCTACAGGGAAAGTGCCAGGAGGGAATTGTCGAGCTTGTTCTCAGTGTCTCTGAGAATTGCTCTGATTATCCCTGTGACCTCTTTGCTAAGACTCTCCAGAGAGCCGTCCTCAAAACCAACACACATCTTGACATATCTCCCTCATTGATCGCAGTGTCTCCAGGAACGGCATTCAAGGAGCCAGGAACTTTTCTCCCTACACTGTCCATTGAGTTGTCCTCAAAACCAATATACATCCTGCTATATCTCCCACATGGAAAGTGCCAGGAGGGAGAAGTGGCGATTATGTTTAGACTTTCTCGGAACTGCTTCAAATCAACTAGATATCTTTGTGCTGTAAATCTCCCAACAGCCAAACGCAAAAGCAGCAAACATCTCGCTGTATGTCCCACATCCAAAGTGCCAAGAGAGAGCTTGCTCTCCCTGTCTTTGAGTACTGTTTTCGCTGTGCCGGTTACCTCTTTGCTAACATTCTCTTCAGCGCTGCAGGGAAACCAGGAACCACGTGGAGAAGGCACCCACACTGAAAGTGCCTGGAGGGAACATTGGGGCTTCTTCTCAGTGTCTCTGACATAGGGTTTCACTGTCCCGGGAAAGTCTCTGCTAACACCCTGCAGAGCGCTGTGCCCAATCTACAGAAACGTCTTGCGGTATCTCCTACAGGGAAAGTGCCAGGAGGGAACTGTCCATCTTGTTCTCAGTGTCTCTGAGAATTGCTCTGATTATCCCTGTGACCTCTTTGCTAAGACTCTCCAGAGAGCCGTCCTCAAAACCAACACACATCTTGACATATCTCCCACATTGATCGCAGTGTCTCCAGGAACGGCATTCAAGGAGCCAGGAACTTTTCTCCCTACACTGTCCATTGAGTTGTCCTCAAAACCAATATACATCCTGCTATATCTCCCACATGGAAAGTGCCAGGAGGGAGAAGTGGCGATTATGTTTAGACTTTCTCGGAACTGCTTCAAATCAACTAGATATCTTTGTGCTGTAAATCTCCCAACAGCCAAACGCAAAAGCAGCAAACATCTCGCTGTATGTCCCACATCCAAAGTGCCAAGAGAGAGCTTGCTCTCCCTGTCTTTGAGTACTGTTTTCGCTGTGCCGGTTACCTCTTTGCTAACATTCTCTTCAGCGCTGCAGGGAAACCAGGAACCACGTGGAGAAGGCACCCACACTGAAAGTGCCTGGAGGGAACATTGGGGCTTCTTCTCAGTGTCTCTGACATAGGGTTTCACTGTCCCGGGAAAGTCTCTGCTAACACCCTGCAGAGCGCTGTGCCCAATCTACAGAAACGTCTTGCGGTATCTCCTACAGGGAAAGTGCCAGGAGGGAATTGTCGAGCTTGTTCTCAGTGTCTCTGAGAATTGCTCTGATTATCCCTGTGACCTCTTTGCTAAGACTCTCCAGAGAGCCGTCCTCAAAACAAACACACATCTTGACATATCTCCCACATTGATCGCAGTGTCTCCAGGAACGGCATTCAAGGAGCCAGGAACTTTTCTCCCTACACTGTCCATTGAGTTGTCCTCAAAACCAATATACATCCTGCTATATCTCCCACATGGAAAGTGCCAGGAGGGAGAAGTGGCGATTATGTTTAGACTTTCTCGGAACTGCTTCAAATCAACTAGATATCTTTGTGCTGTAAATCTCCCAACAGCCAAACGCAAAAGCAGCAAACATCTCGCTGTATGTCCCACATCCAAAGTGCCAAGAGAGAGCTTGCTCTCCCTGTCTTTGAGTACTGTTTTCGCTGTGCCGGTTACCTCTTTGCTAACATTCTCTTCAGCGCTGCAGGGAAACCAGGAACCACGTGGAGAAGGCACCCACACTGAAAGTGCCTGGAGGGAACATTGGGGCTTCTTCTCAGTGTCTCTGACATAGGGTTTCACTGTCCCGGGAAAGTCTCTGCTAACACCCTGCAGAGCGCTGTGCCCAATCTACAGAAACGTCTTGCGGTATCTCCTACAGGGAAAGTGCCAGGAGGGAATTGTCGAGCTTGTTCTCAGTGTCTCTGAGAATTGCTCTGATTATCCCTGTGACCTCTTTGCTAAGACTCTCCAGAGAGCCGTCCTCAAAACAAACACACATCTTGACATATCTCCCACATTGATCGCAGTGTCTCCAGGAACGGCATTCAAGGAGCCAGGAACTTTTCTCCCTACACTGTCCATTGAGTTGTCCTCAAAACCAATATACATCCTGCTATATCTCCCACATGGAAAGTGCCAGGAGGGAGAAGTGGCGATTATGTTTAGACTTTCTCGGAACTGCTTCAAATCAACTAGATATCTTTGTACTGTAAATCTCCCAACAGCCAAACGCAAAAGCAGCAAACATCTCGCTGTATGTCCCACATCCAAAGTGCCAAGAGAGAGCTTGCTCTCCCTGTCTTTGAGTACTGTTTTCGCTGTGCCGGTTACCTCTTTGCTAACATTCTCTTCAGCGCTGCAGGGAAACCAGGAACCACGTGGAGAAGGCACCCACACTGAAAGTGCCTGGAGGGAACATTGGGGCTTCTTCTCAGTGTCTCTGACATAGGGTTTCACTGTCCCGGGAAAGTCTCTGCTAACACCCTGCAGAGCGCTGTGCCCAATCTACAGAAACGTCTTGCGGTATCTCCTACAGGGAAAGTGCCAGGAGGGAATTGTCGAGCTTGTTCTCAGTGTCTCTGAGAATTGCTCTGATTATCCCTGTGACCTCTTTGCTAAGACTCTCCAGAGAGCCGTCCTCAAAACCAACACACATCTTGACATATCTCCCTCATTGATCGCAGTGTCTCCAGGAACGGCATTCAAGGAGCCAGGAACTTTTCTCCCTACACTGTCCATTGAGTTGTCCTCAAAACCAATATACATCCTGCTATATCTCCCACATGGAAAGTGCCAGGAGGGAGAAGTGGCGATTATGTTTAGACTTTCTCGGAACTGCTTCAAATCAACTAGATATCTTTGTGCTGTAAATCTCCCAACAGCCAAACGCAAAAGCAGCAAACATCTCGCTGTATGTCCCACATCCAAAGTGCCAAGAGAGAGCTTGCTCTCCCTCTCTTTGAGTACTGTTTTTGCTGTGCCGGTTACCTCTTTGCTAACATTCTCTTCAGCGCTGCAGGGAAACCAGGAACCACGTGGAGAAGGCACCCACACTGAAAGTGCCTGGAGGGAACATTGGGGCTTCTTCTCAGTGTCTCTGACATAGGGTTTCACTGTCCCGGGAAAGTCTCTGCTAACACCCTGCAGAGCGCTGTGCCCAATCTACAGAAACGTCTTGCGGTATCTCCTACAGGGAAAGTGCCAGGAGGGAACTGTCCATCTTGTTCTCAGTGTCTCTGAGAATTGCTCTGATTATCCCTGTGACCTCTTTGCTAAGACTCTCCAGAGAGCCGTCCTCAAAACCAACACACATCTTGACATATCTCCCACATTGATCGCAGTGTCTCCAGGAACGGCATTCAAGGAGCCAGGAACTTTTCTCCCTACACTGTCCATTGAGTTGTCCTCAAAACCAATATACATCCTGCTATATCTCCCACATGGAAAGTGCCAGGAGGGAGAAGTGGCGATTATGTTTAGACTTTCTCGGAACTGCTTCAAATCAACTAGATATCTTTGTGCTGTAAATCTCCCAACAGCCAAACGCAAAAGCAGCAAACATCTCGCTGTATGTCCCACATCCAAAGTGCCAAGAGAGAGCTTGCTCTCCCTGTCTTTGAGTACTGTTTTCGCTGTGCCGGTTACCTCTTTGCTAACATTCTCTTCAGCGCTGCAGGGAAACCAGGAACCACGTGGAGAAGGCACCCACACTGAAAGTGCCTGGAGGGAACATTGGGGCTTCTTCTCAGTGTCTCTGACATAGGGTTTCACTGTCCCGGGAAAGTCTCTGCTAACACCCTGCAGAGCGCTGTGCCCAATCTACAGAAACGTCTTGCGGTATCTCCTACAGGGAAAGTGCCAGGAGGGAATTGTCGAGCTTGTTCTCAGTGTCTCTGAGAATTGCTCTGATTATCCCTGTGACCTCTTTGCTAAGACTCTCCAGAGAGCCGTCCTCAAAACAAACACACATCTTGACATATCTCCCACATTGATCGCAGTGTCTCCAGGAACGGCATTCAAGGAGCCAGGAACTTTTCTCCCTACACTGTCCATTGAGTTGTCCTCAAAACCAATATACATCCTGCTATATCTCCCACATGGAAAGTGCCAGGAGGGAGAAGTGGCGATTATGTTTAGACTTTCTCGGAACTGCTTCAAATCAACTAGATATCTTTGTACTGTAAATCTCCCAACAGCCAAACGCAAAAGCAGCAAACATCTCGCTGTATGTCCCACATCCAAAGTGCCAAGAGAGAGCTTGCTCTCCCTGTCTTTGAGTACTGTTTTCGCTGTGCCGGTTACCTCTTTGCTAACATTCTCTTCAGCGCTGCAGGGAAACCAGGAACCACGTGGAGAAGGCACCCACACTGAAAGTGCCTGGAGGGAACATTGGGGCTTCTTCTCAGTGTCTCTGACATAGGGTTTCACTGTCCCGGGAAAGTCTCTGCTAACACCCTGCAGAGCGCTGTGCCCAATCTACAGAAACGTCTTGCGGTATCTCCTACAGGGAAAGTGCCAGGAGGGAATTGTCGAGCTTGTTCTCAGTGTCTCTGAGAATTGCTCTGATTATCCCTGTGACCTCTTTGCTAAGACTCTCCAGAGAGCCGTCCTCAAAACCAACACACATCTTGACATATCTCCCTCATTGATCGCAGTGTCTCCAGGAACGGCATTCAAGGAGCCAGGAACTTTTCTCCCTACACTGTCCATTGAGTTGTCCTCAAAACCAATATACATCCTGCTATATCTCCCACATGGAAAGTGCCAGGAGGGAGAAGTGGCGATTATGTTTAGACTTTCTCGGAACTGCTTCAAATCAACTAGATATCTTTGTGCTGTAAATCTCCCAACAGCCAAACGCAAAAGCAGCAAACATCTCGCTGTATGTCCCACATCCAAAGTGCCAAGAGAGAGCTTGCTCTCCCTCTCTTTGAGTACTGTTTTTGCTGTGCCGGTTACCTCTTTGCTAACATTCTCTTCAGCGCTGCAGGGAAACCAGGAACCACGTGGAGAAGGCACCCACACTGAAAGTGCCTGGAGGGAACATTGGGGCTTCTTCTCAGTGTCTCTGACATAGGGTTTCACTGTCCCGGGAAAGTCTCTGCTAACACCCTGCAGAGCGCTGTGCCCAATCTACAGAAACGTCTTGCGGTATCTCCTACAGGGAAAGTGCCAGGAGGGAACTGTCCATCTTGTTCTCAGTGTCTCTGAGAATTGCTCTGATTATCCCTGTGACCTCTTTGCTAAGACTCTCCAGAGAGCCGTCCTCAAAACCAACACACATCTTGACATATCTCCCACATTGATCGCAGTGTCTCCAGGAACGGCATTCAAGGAGCCAGGAACTTTTCTCCCTACACTGTCCATTGAGTTGTCCTCAAAACCAATATACATCCTGCTATATCTCCCACATGGAAAGTGCCAGGAGGGAGAAGTGGCGATTATGTTTAGACTTTCTCGGAACTGCTTCAAATCAACTAGATATCTTTGTGCTGTAAATCTCCCAACAGCCAAACGCAAAAGCAGCAAACATCTCGCTGTATGTCCCACATCCAAAGTGCCAAGAGAGAGCTTGCTCTCCCTGTCTTTGAGTACTGTTTTCGCTGTGCCGGTTACCTCTTTGCTAACATTCTCTTCAGCGCTGCAGGGAAACCAGGAACCACGTGGAGAAGGCACCCACACTGAAAGTGCCTGGAGGGAACATTGGGGCTTCTTCTCAGTGTCTCTGACATAGGGTTTCACTGTCCCGGGAAAGTCTCTGCTAACACCCTGCAGAGCGCTGTGCCCAATCTACAGAAACGTCTTGCGGTATCTCCTACAGGGAAAGTGCCAGGAGGGAATTGTCGAGCTTGTTCTCAGTGTCTCTGAGAATTGCTCTGATTATCCCTGTGACCTCTTTGCTAAGACTCTCCAGAGAGCCGTCCTCAAAACAAACACACATCTTGACATATCTCCCACATTGATCGCAGTGTCTCCAGGAACGGCATTCAAGGAGCCAGGAACTTTTCTCCCTACACTGTCCATTGAGTTGTCCTCAAAACCAATATACATCCTGCTATATCTCCCACATGGAAAGTGCCAGGAGGGAGAAGTGGCGATTATGTTTAGACTTTCTCGGAACTGCTTCAAATCAACTAGATATCTTTGTGCTGTAAATCTCCCAACAGCCAAACGCAAAAGCAGCAAACATCTCGCTGTATGTCCCACATCCAAAGTGCCAAGAGAGAGCTTGCTCTCCCTGTCTTTGAGTACTGTTTTCGCTGTGCCGGTTACCTCTTTGCTAACATTCTCTTCAGCGCTGCAGGGAAACCAGGAACCACGTGGAGAAGGCACCCACACTGAAAGTGCCTGGAGGGAACATTGGGGCTTCTTCTCAGTGTCTCTGACATAGGGTTTCACTGTCCCGGGAAAGTCTCTGCTAACACCCTGCAGAGCGCTGTGCCCAATCTACAGAAACGTCTTGCGGTATCTCCTACAGGGAAAGTGCCAGGAGGGAACTGTCCATCTTGTTCTCAGTGTCTCTGAGAATTGCTCTGATTATCCCTGTGACCTCTTTGCTAAGACTCTCCAGAGAGCCGTCCTCAAAACCAACACACATCTTGACATATCTCCCTCATTGATCGCAGTGTCTCCAGGAACGGCATTCAAGGAGCCAGGAACTTTTCTCCCTACACTGTCCATTGAGTTGTCCTCAAAACCAATATACATCCTGCTATATCTCCCACATGGAAAGTGCCAGGAGGGAGAAGTGGCGATTATGTTTAGACTTTCTCGGAACTGCTTCAAATCAACTAGATATCTTTGTGCTGTAAATCTCCCAACAGCCAAACGCAAAAGCAGCAAACATCTCGCTGTATGTCCCACATCCAAAGTGCCAAGAGAGAGCTTGCTCTCCCTGTCTTTGAGTACTGTTTTCACTGTCCCGGTTACCTCTTTGCTAACATTCTCTTCAGCGCTGCAGGGAAACCAGGAACCACGTGGAGAAGGCACCCACACTGAAAGTGCCTGGAGGGAACATTGGGGCTTCTTCTCAGTGTCTCTGACATAGGGTTTCACTGTCCCGGGAAAGTCTCTGCTAACACCCTGCAGAGCGCTGTGCCCAATCTACAGAAACGTCTTGCGGTATCTCCTACAGGGAAAGTGCCAGGAGGGAACTGTCCATCTTGTTCTCAGTGTCTCTGAGAATTGCTCTGATTATCCCTGTGACCTCTTTGCTAAGACTCTCCAGAGAGCCGTCCTCAAAACCAACACACATCTTGACATATCTCCCACATTGATCGCAGTGTCTCCAGGAACGGCATTCAAGGAGCCAGGAACTTTTCTCCCTACACTGTCCATTGAGTTGTCCTCAAAACCAATATACATCCTGCTATATCTCCCACATGGAAAGTGCCAGGAGGGAGAAGTGGCGATTATGTTTAGACTTTCTCGGAACTGCTTCAAATCAACTAGATATCTTTGTGCTGTAAATCTCCCAACAGCCAAACGCAAAAGCAGCAAACATCTCGCTGTATGTCCCACATCCAAAGTGCCAAGAGAGAGCTTGCTCTCCCTCTCTTTGAGTACTGTTTTCACTGTCCCGGTTACCTCTTTGCTAACATTCTCTTCAGCGCTGCAGGGAAACCAGGAACCACGTGGAGAAGGCACCCACACTGAAAGTGCCTGGAGGGAACATTGGGGCTTCTTCTCAGTGTCTCTGACATAGGGTTTCACTGTCCCGGGAAAGTCTCTGCTAACACCCTGCAGAGCGCTGTGCCCAATCTACAGAAACGTCTTGCGGTATCTCCTACAGGGAAAGTGCCAGGAGGGAACTGTCCATCTTGTTCTCAGTGTCTCTGAGAATTGCTCTGATTATCCCTGTGACCTCTTTGCTAAGACTCTCCAGAGAGCCGTCCTCAAAACAAACACACATCTTGACATATCTCCCACATTGATCGCAGTGTCTCCAGGAACGGCATTCAAGGAGCCAGGAACTTTTCTCCCTACACTGTCCATTGAGTTGTCCTCAAAACCAATATACATCCTGCTATATCTCCCACATGGAAAGTGCCAGGAGGGAGAAGTGGCGATTATGTTTAGACTTTCTCGGAACTGCTTCAAATCAACTAGATATCTTTGTGCTGTAAATCTCCCAACAGCCAAACGCAAAAGCAGCAAACATCTCGCTGTATGTCCCACATCCAAAGTGCCAAGAGAGAGCTTGCTCTCCCTGTCTTTGAGTACTGTTTTCGCTGTGCCGGTTACCTCTTTGCTAACATTCTCTTCAGCGCTGCAGGGAAACCAGGAACCACGTGGAGAAGGCACCCACACTGAAAGTGCCTGGAGGGAACATTGGGGCTTCTTCTCAGTGTCTCTGACATAGGGTTTCACTGTCCCGGGAAAGTCTCTGCTAACACCCTGCAGAGCGCTGTGCCCAATCTACAGAAACGTCTTGCGGTATCTCCTACAGGGAAAGTGCCAGGAGGGAATTGTCGAGCTTGTTCTCAGTGTCTCTGAGAATTGCTCTGATTATCCCTGTGACCTCTTTGCTAAGACTCTCCAGAGAGCCGTCCTCAAAACAAACACACATCTTGACATATCTCCCACATTGATCGCAGTGTCTCCAGGAACGGCATTCAAGGAGCCAGGAACTTTTCTCCCTACACTGTCCATTGAGTTGTCCTCAAAACCAATATACATCCTGCTATATCTCCCACATGGAAAGTGCCAGGAGGGAGAAGTGGCGATTATGTTTAGACTTTCTCGGAACTGCTTCAAATCAACTAGATATCTTTGTGCTGTAAATCTCCCAACAGCCAAACGCAAAAGCAGCAAACATCTCGCTGTATGTCCCACATCCAAAGTGCCAAGAGAGAGCTTGCTCTCCCTGTCTTTGAGTACTGTTTTCGCTGTGCCGGTTACCTCTTTGCTAACATTCTCTTCAGCGCTGCAGGGAAACCAGGAACCACGTGGAGAAGGCACCCACACTGAAAGTGCCTGGAGGGAACATTGGGGCTTCTTCTCAGTGTCTCTGACATAGGGTTTCACTGTCCCGGGAAAGTCTCTGCTAACACCCTGCAGAGCGCTGTGCCCAATCTACAGAAACGTCTTGCGGTATCTCCTACAGGGAAAGTGCCAGGAGGGAATTGTCGAGCTTGTTCTCAGTGTCTCTGAGAATTGCTCTGATTATCCCTGTGACCTCTTTGCTAAGACTCTCCAGAGAGCCGTCCTCAAAACCAACACACATCTTGACATATCTCCCACATTGATCGCAGTGTCTCCAGGAACGGCATTCAAGGAGCCAGGAACTTTTCTCCCTACACTGTCCATTGAGTTGTCCTCAAAACCAATATACATCCTGCTATATCTCCCACATGGAAAGTGCCAGGAGGGAGAAGTGGCGATTATGTTTAGACTTTCTCGGAACTGCTTCAAATCAACTAGATATCTTTGTGCTGTAAATCTCCCAACAGCCAAACGCAAAAGCAGCAAACATCTCGCTGTATGTCCCACATCCAAAGTGCCAAGAGAGAGCTTGCTCTCCCTGTCTTTGAGTACTGTTTTCGCTGTGCCGGTTACCTCTTTGCTAACATTCTCTTCAGCGCTGCAGGGAAACCAGGAACCACGTGGAGAAGGCACCCACACTGAAAGTGCCTGGAGGGAACATTGGGGCTTCTTCTCAGTGTCTCTGACATAGGGTTTCACTGTCCCGGGAAAGTCTCTGCTAACACCCTGCAGAGCGCTGTGCCCAATCTACAGAAACGTCTTGCGGTATCTCCTACAGGGAAAGTGCCAGGAGGGAATTGTCGAGCTTGTTCTCAGTGTCTCTGAGAATTGCTCTGATTATCCCTGTGACCTCTTTGCTAAGACTCTCCAGAGAGCCGTCCTCAAAACCAACACACATCTTGACATATCTCCCACATTGATCGCAGTGTCTCCAGGAACGGCATTCAAGGAGCCAGGAACTTTTCTCCCTACACTGTCCATTGAGTTGTCCTCAAAACCAATATACATCCTGCTATATCTCCCACATGGAAAGTGCCAGGAGGGAGAAGTGGCGATTATGTTTAGACTTTCTCGGAACTGCTTCAAATCAACTAGATATCTTTGTGCTGTAAATCTCCCAACAGCCAAACGCAAAAGCAGCGAACATCTCGCTGTATGTCCCACATCCAAAGTGCCAAGAGAGAGCTTGCTCTCCCTGTCTTTGAGTACTGTTTTCGCTGTGCCGGTTACCTCTTTGCTAACATTCTCTTCAGCGCTGCAGGGAAACCAGGAACCACGTGGAGAAGGCACCCACACTGAAAGTGCCTGGAGGGAACATTGGGGCTTCTTCTCAGTGTCTCTGACATAGGGTTTCACTGTCCCGGGAAAGTCTCTGCTAACACCCTGCAGAGCGCTGTGCCCAATCTACAGAAACGTCTTGCGGTATCTCCTACAGGGAAAGTGCCAGGAGGGAACTGTCCATCTTGTTCTCAGTGTCTCTGAGAATTGCTCTGATTATCCCTGTGACCTCTTTGCTAAGACTCTCCAGAGAGCCGTCCTCAAAACCAACACACATCTTGACATATCTCCCTCATTGATCGCAGTGTCTCCAGGAACGGCATTCAAGGAGCCAGGAACTTTTCTCCCTACACTGTCCATTGAGTTGTCCTCAAAACCAATATACATCCTGCTATATCTCCCACATGGAAAGTGCCAGGAGGGAGAAGTGGCGATTATGTTTAGACTTTCTCGGAACTGCTTCAAATCAACTAGATATCTTTGTGCTGTAAATCTCCCAACAGCCAAACGCAAAAGCAGCAAACATCTCGCTGTATGTCCCACATCCAAAGTGCCAAGAGAGAGCTTGCTCTCCCTGTCTTTGAGTACTGTTTTCACTGTCCCGGTTACCTCTTTGCTAACATTCTCTTCAGCGCTGCAGGGAAACCAGGAACCACGTGGAGAAGGCACCCACACTGAAAGTGCCTGGAGGGAACATTGGGGCTTCTTCTCAGTGTCTCTGACATAGGGTTTCACTGTCCCGGGAAAGTCTCTGCTAACACCCTGCAGAGCGCTGTGCCCAATCTACAGAAACGTCTTGCGGTATCTCCTACAGGGAAAGTGCCAGGAGGGAACTGTCCATCTTGTTCTCAGTGTCTCTGAGAATTGCTCTGATTATCCCTGTGACCTCTTTGCTAAGACTCTCCAGAGAGCCGTCCTCAAAACCAACACACATCTTGACATATCTCCCACATTGATCGCAGTGTCTCCAGGAACGGCATTCAAGGAGCCAGGAACTTTTCTCCCTACACTGTCCATTGAGTTGTCCTCAAAACCAATATACATCCTGCTATATCTCCCACATGGAAAGTGCCAGGAGGGAGAAGTGGCGATTATGTTTAGACTTTCTCGGAACTGCTTCAAATCAACTAGATATCTTTGTGCTGTAAATCTCCCAACAGCCAAACGCAAAAGCAGCAAACATCTCGCTGTATGTCCCACATCCAAAGTGCCAAGAGAGAGCTTGCTCTCCCTCTCTTTGAGTACTGTTTTCACTGTCCCGGTTACCTCTTTGCTAACATTCTCTTCAGCGCTGCAGGGAAACCAGGAACCACGTGGAGAAGGCACCCACACTGAAAGTGCCTGGAGGGAACATTGGGGCTTCTTCTCAGTGTCTCTGACATAGGGTTTCACTGTCCCGGGAAAGTCTCTGCTAACACCCTGCAGAGCGCTGTGCCCAATCTACAGAAACGTCTTGCGGTATCTCCTACAGGGAAAGTGCCAGGAGGGAACTGTCCATCTTGTTCTCAGTGTCTCTGAGAATTGCTCTGATTATCCCTGTGACCTCTTTGCTAAGACTCTCCAGAGAGCCGTCCTCAAAACAAACACACATCTTGACATATCTCCCACATTGATCGCAGTGTCTCCAGGAACGGCATTCAAGGAGCCAGGAACTTTTCTCCCTACACTGTCCATTGAGTTGTCCTCAAAACCAATATACATCCTGCTATATCTCCCACATGGAAAGTGCCAGGAGGGAGAAGTGGCGATTATGTTTAGACTTTCTCGGAACTGCTTCAAATCAACTAGATATCTTTGTGCTGTAAATCTCCCAACAGCCAAACGCAAAAGCAGCAAACATCTCGCTGTATGTCCCACATCCAAAGTGCCAAGAGAGAGCTTGCTCTCCCTGTCTTTGAGTACTGTTTTCGCTGTGCCGGTTACCTCTTTGCTAACATTCTCTTCAGCGCTGCAGGGAAACCAGGAACCACGTGGAGAAGGCACCCACACTGAAAGTGCCTGGAGGGAACATTGGGGCTTCTTCTCAGTGTCTCTGACATAGGGTTTCACTGTCCCGGGAAAGTCTCTGCTAACACCCTGCAGAGCGCTGTGCCCAATCTACAGAAACGTCTTGCGGTATCTCCTACAGGGAAAGTGCCAGGAGGGAATTGTCGAGCTTGTTCTCAGTGTCTCTGAGAATTGCTCTGATTATCCCTGTGACCTCTTTGCTAAGACTCTCCAGAGAGCCGTCCTCAAAACAAACACACATCTTGACATATCTCCCACATTGATCGCAGTGTCTCCAGGAACGGCATTCAAGGAGCCAGGAACTTTTCTCCCTACACTGTCCATTGAGTTGTCCTCAAAACCAATATACATCCTGCTATATCTCCCACATGGAAAGTGCCAGGAGGGAGAAGTGGCGATTATGTTTAGACTTTCTCGGAACTGCTTCAAATCAACTAGATATCTTTGTGCTGTAAATCTCCCAACAGCCAAACGCAAAAGCAGCAAACATCTCGCTGTATGTCCCACATCCAAAGTGCCAAGAGAGAGCTTGCTCTCCCTGTCTTTGAGTACTGTTTTCGCTGTGCCGGTTACCTCTTTGCTAACATTCTCTTCAGCGCTGCAGGGAAACCAGGAACCACGTGGAGAAGGCACCCACACTGAAAGTGCCTGGAGGGAACATTGGGGCTTCTTCTCAGTGTCTCTGACATAGGGTTTCACTGTCCCGGGAAAGTCTCTGCTAACACCCTGCAGAGCGCTGTGCCCAATCTACAGAAACGTCTTGCGGTATCTCCTACAGGGAAAGTGCCAGGAGGGAATTGTCGAGCTTGTTCTCAGTGTCTCTGAGAATTGCTCTGATTATCCCTGTGACCTCTTTGCTAAGACTCTCCAGAGAGCCGTCCTCAAAACCAACACACATCTTGACATATCTCCCACATTGATCGCAGTGTCTCCAGGAACGGCATTCAAGGAGCCAGGAACTTTTCTCCCTACACTGTCCATTGAGTTGTCCTCAAAACCAATATACATCCTGCTATATCTCCCACATGGAAAGTGCCAGGAGGGAGAAGTGGCGATTATGTTTAGACTTTCTCGGAACTGCTTCAAATCAACTAGATATCTTTGTGCTGTAAATCTCCCAACAGCCAAACGCAAAAGCAGCAAACATCTCGCTGTATGTCCCACATCCAAAGTGCCAAGAGAGAGCTTGCTCTCCCTGTCTTTGAGTACTGTTTTCGCTGTGCCGGTTACCTCTTTGCTAACATTCTCTTCAGCGCTGCAGGGAAACCAGGAACCACGTGGAGAAGGCACCCACACTGAAAGTGCCTGGAGGGAACATTGGGGCTTCTTCTCAGTGTCTCTGACATAGGGTTTCACTGTCCCGGGAAAGTCTCTGCTAACACCCTGCAGAGCGCTGTGCCCAATCTACAGAAACGTCTTGCGGTATCTCCTACAGGGAAAGTGCCAGGAGGGAATTGTCGAGCTTGTTCTCAGTGTCTCTGAGAATTGCTCTGATTATCCCTGTGACCTCTTTGCTAAGACTCTCCAGAGAGCCGTCCTCAAAACCAACACACATCTTGACATATCTCCCACATTGATCGCAGTGTCTCCAGGAACGGCATTCAAGGAGCCAGGAACTTTTCTCCCTACACTGTCCATTGAGTTGTCCTCAAAACCAATATACATCCTGCTATATCTCCCACATGGAAAGTGCCAGGAGGGAGAAGTGGCGATTATGTTTAGACTTTCTCGGAACTGCTTCAAATCAACTAGATATCTTTGTGCTGTAAATCTCCCAACAGCCAAACGCAAAAGCAGCGAACATCTCGCTGTATGTCCCACATCCAAAGTGCCAAGAGAGAGCTTGCTCTCCCTGTCTTTGAGTACTGTTTTCGCTGTGCCGGTTACCTCTTTGCTAACATTCTCTTCAGCGCTGCAGGGAAACCAGGAACCACGTGGAGAAGGCACCCACACTGAAAGTGCCTGGAGGGAACATTGGGGCTTCTTCTCAGTGTCTCTGACATAGGGTTTCACTGTCCCGGGAAAGTCTCTGCTAACACCCTGCAGAGCGCTGTGCCCAATCTACAGAAACGTCTTGCGGTATCTCCTACAGGGAAAGTGCCAGGAGGGAATTGTCGAGCTTGTTCTCAGTGTCTCTGAGAATTGCTCTGATTATCCCTGTGACCTCTTTGCTAAGACTCTCCAGAGAGCCGTCCTCAAAACCAACACACATCTTGACATATCTCCCTCATTGATCGCAGTGTCTCCAGGAACGGCATTCAAGGAGCCAGGAACTTTTCTCCCTACACTGTCCATTGAGTTGTCCTCAAAACCAATATACATCCTGCTATATCTCCCACATGGAAAGTGCCAGGAGGGAGAAGTGGCGATTATGTTTAGACTTTCTCGGAACTGCTTCAAATCAACTAGATATCTTTGTGCTGTAAATCTCCCAACAGCCAAACGCAAAAGCAGCAAACATCTCGCTGTATGTCCCACATCCAAAGTGCCAAGAGAGAGCTTGCTCTCCCTGTCTTTGAGTACTGTTTTCGCTGTGCCGGTTACCTCTTTGCTAACATTCTCTTCAGCGCTGCAGGGAAACCAGGAACCACGTGGAGAAGGCACCCACACTGAAAGTGCCTGGAGGGAACATTGGGGCTTCTTCTCAGTGTCTCTGACATAGGGTTTCACTGTCCCGGGAAAGTCTCTGCTAACACCCTGCAGAGCGCTGTGCCCAATCTACAGAAACGTCTTGCGGTATCTCCTACAGGGAAAGTGCCAGGAGGGAATTGTCGAGCTTGTTCTCAGTGTCTCTGAGAATTGCTCTGATTATCCCTGTGACCTCTTTGCTAAGACTCTCCAGAGAGCCGTCCTCAAAACCAACACACATCTTGACATATCTCCCTCATTGATCGCAGTGTCTCCAGGAACGGCATTCAAGGAGCCAGGAACTTTTCTCCCTACACTGTCCATTGAGTTGTCCTCAAAACCAATATACATCCTGCTATATCTCCCACATGGAAAGTGCCAGGAGGGAGAAGTGGCGATTATGTTTAGACTTTCTCGGAACTGCTTCAAATCAACTAGATATCTTTGTGCTGTAAATCTCCCAACAGCCAAACGCAAAAGCAGCAAACATCTCGCTGTATGTCCCACATCCAAAGTGCCAAGAGAGAGCTTGCTCTCCCTGTCTTTGAGTACTGTTTTCACTGTCCCGGTTACCTCTTTGCTAACATTCTCTTCAGCGCTGCAGGGAAACCAGGAACCACGTGGAGAAGGCACCCACACTGAAAGTGCCTGGAGGGAACATTGGGGCTTCTTCTCAGTGTCTCTGACATAGGGTTTCACTGTCCCGGGAAAGTCTCTGCTAACACCCTGCAGAGCGCTGTGCCCAATCTACAGAAACGTCTTGCGGTATCTCCTACAGGGAAAGTGCCAGGAGGGAACTGTCCATCTTGTTCTCAGTGTCTCTGAGAATTGCTCTGATTATCCCTGTGACCTCTTTGCTAAGACTCTCCAGAGAGCCGTCCTCAAAACCAACACACATCTTGACATATCTCCCACATTGATCGCAGTGTCTCCAGGAACGGCATTCAAGGAGCCAGGAACTTTTCTCCCTACACTGTCCATTGAGTTGTCCTCAAAACCAATATACATCCTGCTATATCTCCCACATGGAAAGTGCCAGGAGGGAGAAGTGGCGATTATGTTTAGACTTTCTCGGAACTGCTTCAAATCAACTAGATATCTTTGTGCTGTAAATCTCCCAACAGCCAAACGCAAAAGCAGCAAACATCTCGCTGTATGTCCCACATCCAAAGTGCCAAGAGAGAGCTTGCTCTCCCTCTCTTTGAGTACTGTTTTCGCTGTGCCGGTTACCTCTTTGCTAACATTCTCTTCAGCGCTGCAGGGAAACCAGGAACCACGTGGAGAAGGCACCCACACTGAAAGTGCCTGGAGGGAACATTGGGGCTTCTTCTCAGTGTCTCTGACATAGGGTTTCACTGTCCCGGGAAAGTCTCTGCTTACACCCTGCAGAGCGCTGTGCCCAATCTACAGAAACGTCTTGCGGTATCTCCTACAGGGAAAGTGCCAGGAGGGAACTGTCCATCTTGTTCTCAGTGTCTCTGAGAATTGCTCTGATTATCCCTGTGACCTCTTTGCTAAGACTCTCCAGAGAGCCGTCCTCAAAACAAACACACATCTTGACATATCTCCCACATTGATCGCAGTGTCTCCAGGAACGGCATTCAAGGAGCCAGGAACTTTTCTCCCTACACTGTCCATTGAGTTGTCCTCAAAACCAATATACATCCTGCTATATCTCCCACATGGAAAGTGCCAGGAGGGAGAAGTGGCGATTATGTTTAGACTTTCTCGGAACTGCTTCAAATCAACTAGATATCTTTGTGCTGTAAATCTCCCAACAGCCAAACGCAAAAGCAGCAAACATCTCGCTGTATGTCCCACATCCAAAGTGCCAAGAGAGAGCTTGCTCTCCCTGTCTTTGAGTACTGTTTTCGCTGTGCCGGTTACCTCTTTGCTAACATTCTCTTCAGCGCTGCAGGGAAACCAGGAACCACGTGGAGAAGGCACCCACACTGAAAGTGCCTGGAGGGAACATTGGGGCTTCTTCTCAGTGTCTCTGACATAGGGTTTCACTGTCCCGGGAAAGTCTCTGCTAACACCCTGCAGAGCGCTGTGCCCAATCTACAGAAACGTCTTGCGGTATCTCCTACAGGGAAAGTGCCAGGAGGGAACTGTCCATCTTGTTCTCAGTGTCTCTGAGAATTGCTCTGATTATCCCTGTGACCTCTTTGCTAAGACTCTCCAGAGAGCCGTCCTCAAAACCAACACACATCTTGACATATCTCCCACATTGATCGCAGTGTCTCCAGGAACGGCATTCAAGGAGCCAGGAACTTTTCTCCCTACACTGTCCATTGAGTTGTCCTCAAAACCAATATACATCCTGCTATATCTCCCACATGGAAAGTGCCAGGAGGGAGAAGTGGCGATTATGTTTAGACTTTCTCGGAACTGCTTCAAATCAACTAGATATCTTTGTGCTGTAAATCTCCCAACAGCCAAACGCAAAAGCAGCAAACATCTCGCTGTATGTCCCACATCCAAAGTGCCAAGAGAGAGCTTGCTCTCCCTGTCTTTGAGTACTGTTTTCGCTGTGCCGGTTACCTCTTTGCTAACATTCTCTTCAGCGCTGCAGGGAAACCAGGAACCACGTGGAGAAGGCACCCACACTGAAAGTGCCTGGAGGGAACATTGGGGCTTCTTCTCAGTGTCTCTGACATAGGGTTTCACTGTCCCGGGAAAGTCTCTGCTAACACCCTGCAGAGCGCTGTGCCCAATCTACAGAAACGTCTTGCGGTATCTCCTACAGGGAAAGTGCCAGGAGGGAACTGTCCATCTTGTTCTCAGTGTCTCTGAGAATTGCTCTGATTATCCCTGTGACCTCTTTGCTAAGACTCTCCAGAGAGCCGTCCTCAAAACCAACACACATCTTGACATATCTCCCTCATTGATCGCAGTGTCTCCAGGAACGGCATTCAAGGAGCCAGGAACTTTTCTCCCTACACTGTCCATTGAGTTGTCCTCAAAACCAATATACATCCTGCTATATCTCCCACATGGAAAGTGCCAGGAGGGAGAAGTGGCGATTATGTTTAGACTTTCTCGGAACTGCTTCAAATCAACTAGATATCTTTGTGCTGTAAATCTCCCAACAGCCAAACGCAAAAGCAGCAAACATCTCGCTGTATGTCCCACATCCAAAGTGCCAAGAGAGAGCTTGCTCTCCCTGTCTTTGAGTACTGTTTTCGCTGTCCCGGTTACCTCTTTGCTAACATTCTCTTCAGCGCTGCAGGGAAACCAGGAACCACGTGGAGAAGGCACCCACACTGAAAGTGCCTGGAGGGAACATTGGGGCTTCTTCTCAGTGTCTCTGACATAGGGTTTCACTGTCCCGGGAAAGTCTCTGCTAACACCCTGCAGAGCGCTGTGCCCAATCTACAGAAACGTCTTGCGGTATCTCCTACAGGGAAAGTGCCAGGAGGGAACTGTCCATCTTGTTCTCAGTGTCTCTGAGAATTGCTCTGATTATCCCTGTGACCTCTTTGCTAAGACTCTCCAGAGAGCCGTCCTCAAAACCAACACACATCTTGACATATCTCCCTCATTGATCGCAGTGTCTCCAGGAACGGCATTCAAGGAGCCAGGAACTTTTCTCCCTACACTGTCCATTGAGTTGTCCTCAAAACCAATATACATCCTGCTATATCTCCCACATGGAAAGTGCCAGGAGGGAGAAGTGGCGATTATGTTTAGACTTTCTCGGAACTGCTTCAAATCAACTAGATATCTTTGTGCTGTAAATCTCCCAACAGCCAAACGCAAAAGCAGCAAACATCTCGCTGTATGTCCCACATCCAAAGTGCCAAGAGAGAGCTTGCTCTCCCTGTCTTTGAGTACTGTTTTCACTGTCCCGGTTACCTCTTTGCTAACATTCTCTTCAGCGCTGCAGGGAAACCAGGAACCACGTGGAGAAGGCACCCACACTGAAAGTGCCTGGAGGGAACATTGGGGCTTCTTCTCAGTGTCTCTGACATAGGGTTTCACTGTCCCGGGAAAGTCTCTGCTAACACCCTGCAGAGCGCTGTGCCCAATCTACAGAAACGTCTTGCGGTATCTCCTACAGGGAAAGTGCCAGGAGGGAACTGTCGAGCTTGTTCTCAGTGTCTCTGAGAATTGCTCTGATTATCCCTGTGACCTCTTTGCTAAGACTCTCCAGAGAGCCGTCCTCAAAACCAACACACATCTTGACATATCTCCCACATTGATCGCAGTGTCTCCAGGAACGGCATTCAAGGAGCCAGGAACTTTTCTCCCTACACTGTCCATTGAGTTGTCCTCAAAACCAATATACATCCTGCTATATCTCCCACATGGAAAGTGCCAGGAGGGAGAAGTGGCGATTATGTTTAGACTTTCTCGGAACTGCTTCAAATCAACTAGATATCTTTGTGCTGTAAATCTCCCAACAGCCAAACGCAAAAGCAGCAAACATCTCGCTGTATGTCCCACATCCAAAGTGCCAAGAGAGAGCTTGCTCTCCCTCTCTTTGAGTACTGTTTTCGCTGTGCCGGTTACCTCTTTGCTAACATTCTCTTCAGCGCTGCAGGGAAACCAGGAACCACGTGGAGAAGGCACCCACACTGAAAGTGCCTGGAGGGAACATTGGGGCTTCTTCTCAGTGTCTCTGACATAGGGTTTCACTGTCCCGGGAAAGTCTCTGCTAACACCCTGCAGAGCGCTGTGCCCAATCTACAGAAACGTCTTGCGGTATCTCCTACAGGGAAAGTGCCAGGAGGGAACTGTCCATCTTGTTCTCAGTGTCTCTGAGAATTGCTCTGATTATCCCTGTGACCTCTTTGCTAAGACTCTCCAGAGAGCCGTCCTCAAAACAAACACACATCTTGACATATCTCCCACATTGATCGCAGTGTCTCCAGGAACGGCATTCAAGGAGCCAGGAACTTTTCTCCCTACACTGTCCATTGAGTTGTCCTCAAAACCAATATACATCCTGCTATATCTCCCACATGGAAAGTGCCAGGAGGGAGAAGTGGGGATTATGTTTAGACTTTCTCGGAACTGCTTCAAATCAACTAGATATCTTTGTGCTGTAAATCTCCCAACAGCCAAACGCAAAAGCAGCAAACATCTCGCTGTATGTCCCACATCCAAAGTGCCAAGAGAGAGCTTGCTCTCCCTCTCTTTGAGTACTGTTTTCGCTGTGCCGGTTACCTCTTTGCTAACATTCTCTTCAGCGCTGCAGGGAAACCAGGAACCACGTGGAGAAGGCACCCACACTGAAAGTGCCTGGAGGGAACATTGGGGCTTCTTCTCAGTGTCTCTGACATAGGGTTTCACTGTCCCGGGAAAGTCTCTGCTAACACCCTGCAGAGCGCTGTGCCCAATCTACAGAAACGTCTTGCGGTATCTCCTACAGGGAAAGTGCCAGGAGGGAACTGTCCATCTTGTTCTCAGTGTCTCTGAGAATTGCTCTGATTATCCCTGTGACCTCTTTGCTAAGACTCTCCAGAGAGCCGTCCTCAAAACCAACACACATCTTGACATATCTCCCTCATTGATCGCAGTGTCTCCAGGAACGGCATTCAAGGAGCCAGGAACTTTTCTCCCTACACTGTCCATTGAGTTGTCCTCAAAACCAATATACATCCTGCTATATCTCCCACATGGAAAGTGCCAGGAGGGAGAAGTGGCGATTATGTTTAGACTTTCTCGGAACTGCTTCAAATCAACTAGATATCTTTGTGCTGTAAATCTCCCAACAGCCAAACGCAAAAGCAGCAAACATCTCGCTGTATGTCCCACATCCAAAGTGCCAAGAGAGAGCTTGCTCTCCCTCTCTTTGAGTACTGTTTTCACTGTCCCGGTTACCTCTTTGCTAACATTCTCTTCAGCGCTGCAGGGAAACCAGGAACCACGTGGAGAAGGCACCCACACTGAAAGTGCCTGGAGGGAACATTGGGGCTTCTTCTCAGTGTCTCTGACATAGGGTTTCACTGTCCCGGGAAAGTCTCTGCTAACACCCTGCAGAGCGCTGTGCCCAATCTACAGAAACGTCTTGCGGTATCTCCTACAGGGAAAGTGCCAGGAGGGAACTGTCCATCTTGTTCTCAGTGTCTCTGAGAATTGCTCTGATTATCCCTGTGACCTCTTTGCTAAGACTCTCCAGAGAGCCGTCCTCAAAACCAACACACATCTTGACATATCTCCCACATTGATCGCAGTGTCTCCAGGAACGGCATTCAAGGAGCCAGGAACTTTTCTCCCTACACTGTCCATTGAGTTGTCCTCAAAACCAATATACATCCTGCTATATCTCCCACATGGAAAGTGCCAGGAGGGAGAAGTGGCGATTATGTTTAGACTTTCTCGGAACTGCTTCAAATCAACTAGATATCTTTGTGCTGTAAATCTCCCAACAGCCAAACGCAAAAGCAGCAAACATCTCGCTGTATGTCCCACATCCAAAGTGCCAAGAGAGAGCTTGCTCTCCCTGTCTTTGAGTACTGTTTTCGCTGTGCCGGTTACCTCTTTGCTAACATTCTCTTCAGCGCTGCAGGGAAACCAGGAACCACGTGGAGAAGGCACCCACACTGAAAGTGCCTGGAGGGAACATTGGGGCTTCTTCTCAGTGTCTCTGACATAGGGTTTCACTGTCCCGGGAAAGTCTCTGCTAACACCCTGCAGAGCGCTGTGCCCAATCTACAGAAACGTCTTGCGGTATCTCCTACAGGGAAAGTGCCAGGAGGGAACTGTCCATCTTGTTCTCAGTGTCTCTGAGAATTGCTCTGATTATCCCTGTGACCTCTTTGCTAAGACTCTCCAGAGAGCCGTCCTCAAAACCAACACACATCTTGACATATCTCCCTCATTGATCGCAGTGTCTCCAGGAACGGCATTCAAGGAGCCAGGAACTTTTCTCCCTACACTGTCCATTGAGTTGTCCTCAAAACCAATATACATCCTGCTATATCTCCCACATGGAAAGTGCCAGGAGGAGAAGTGGCGATTATGTTTAGACTTTCTCGGAACTGCTTCAAATCAACTAGATATCTTTGTGCTGTAAATCTCCCAACAGCCAAACGCAAAAGCAGCAAACATCTCGCTGTATGTCCCACATCCAAAGTGCCAAGAGAGAGCTTGCTCTCCCTGTCTTTGAGTACTGTTTTCGCTGTGCCGGTTACCTCTTTGCTAACATTCTCTTCAGCGCTGCAGGGAAACCAGGAACCACGTGGAGAAGGCACCCACACTGAAGTGCCTGGAGGGAACATTGGGGCTTCTTCTCAGTGTCTCTGACATAGGGTTTCACTGTCCCGGGAAAGTCTCTGCTAACACCCTGCAGAGCGCTGTGCCCAATCTACAGAAACGTCTTGCGGTATCTCCTACAGGGAAAGTGCCAGGAGGGAACTGTCCATCTTGTTCTCAGTGTCTCTGAGAATTGCTCTGATTATCCCTGTGACCTCTTTGCTAAGACTCTCCAGAGAGCCGTCCTCAAAACCAACACACATCTTGACATATCTCCCACATTGATCGCAGTGTCTCCAGGAACGGCATTCAAGGAGCCAGGAACTTTTCTCCCTACACTGTCCATTGAGTTGTCCTCAAAACCAATATACATCCTGCTATATCTCCCACATGGAAAGTGCCAGGAGGGAGAAGTGGCGATTATGTTTAGACTTTCTCGGAACTGCTTCAAATCAACTAGATATCTTTGTGCTGTAAATCTCCCAACAGCCAACGCAAAAGCAGCAAACATCTCGCTGTATGTCCCACATCCAAAGTGCCAAGAGAGAGCTTGCTCTCCCTGTCTTTGAGTACTGTTTTCGCTGTGCCGGTTACCTCTTTGCTAACATTCTCTTCAGCGCTGCAGGGAAACCAGGAACCACGTGGAGAAGGCACCCACACTGAAAGTGCCTGGAGGGAACATTGGGGCTTCTTCTCAGTGTCTCTGACATAGGGTTTCACTGTCCCGGGAAAGTCTCTGCTAACACCCTGCAGAGCGCTGTGCCCAATCTACAGAAACGTCTTGCGGTATCTCCTACAGGGAAAGTGCCAGGAGGGAACTGTCCATCTTGTTCTCAGTGTCTCTGAGAATTGCTCTGATTATCCCTGTGACCTCTTTGCTAAGACTCTCCAGAGAGCCGTCCTCAAAACCAACACACATCTTGACATATCTCCCTCATTGATCGCAGTGTCTCCAGGAACGGCATTCAAGGAGCCAGGAACTTTTCTCCCTACACTGTCCATTGAGTTGTCCTCAAAACCAATATACATCCTGCTATATCTCCCACATGGAAAGTGCCAGGAGGGAGAAGTGGCGATTATGTTTAGACTTTCTCGGAACTGCTTCAAATCAACTAGATATCTTTGTGCTGTAAATCTCCCAACAGCCAAACGCAAAAGCAGCAAACATCTCGCTGTATGTCCCACATCCAAAGTGCCAAGAGAGAGCTTGCTCTCCCTGTCTTTGAGTACTGTTTTCACTGTCCCGGTTACCTCTTTGCTAACATTCTCTTCAGCGCTGCAGGGAAACCAGGAACCACGTGGAGAAGGCACCCACACTGAAAGTGCCTGGAGGGAACATTGGGCTTCTTCTCAGTGTCTCTGACATAGGGTTTCACTGTCCCGGGAAAGTCTCTGCTAACACCCTGCAGAGCGCTGTGCCCAATCTACAGAAACGTCTTGCGGTATCTCCTACAGGGAAAGTGCCAGGAGGGAATTGTCGAGCTTGTTCTCAGTGTCTCTGAGAATTGCTCTGATTATCCCTGTGACCTCTTTGCTAAGACTCTCCAGAGAGCCGTCCTCAAAACCAACACACATCTTGACATATCTCCCACATTGATCGCAGTGTCTCCAGGAACGGCATTCAAGGAGCCAGGAACTTTTCTCCCTACACTGTCCATTGAGTTGTCCTCAAAACCAATATACATCCTGCTATATCTCCCACATGGAAAGTGCCAGGAGGGAGAAGTGGCGATTATGTTTAGACTTTCTCGGAACTGCTTCAAATCAACTAGATATCTTTGTGCTGTAAATCTCCCAACAGCCAAACGCAAAAGCAGCAAACATCTCGCTGTATGTCCCACATCCAAAGTGCCAAGAGAGAGCTTGCTCTCCCCTCTCTTTGAGTACTGTTTTCGCTGTGCCGGTTACCTCTTTGCTAACATTCTCTTCAGCGCTGCAGGGAAACCAGGAACCACGTGGAGAAGGCACCCACACTGAAAGTGCCTGGAGGGAACATTGGGGCTTCTTCTCAGTGTCTCTGACATAGGGTTTCACTGTCCCGGGAAAGTCTCTGCTAACACCCTGCAGAGCGCTGTGCCCAATCTACAGAAACGTCTTGCGGTATCTCCTACAGGGAAAGTGCCAGGAGGGAACTGTCCATCTTGTTCTCAGTGTCTCTGAGAATTGCTCTGATTATCCCTGTGACCTCTTTGCTAAGACTCTCCAGAGAGCCGTCCTCAAAACCAACACACATCTTGACATATCTCCCTCATTGATCGCAGTGTCTCCAGGAACGGCATTCAAGGAGCCAGGAACTTTTCTCCCTACACTGTCCATTGAGTTGTCCTCAAAACCAATATACATCCTGCTATATCTCCCACATGGAAAGTGCCAGGAGGGAGAAGTGGCGATTATGTTTAGACTTTCTCGGAACTGCTTCAAATCAACTAGATATCTTTGTGCTGTAAATCTCCCAACAGCCAAACGCAAAAGCAGCAAACATCTCGCTGTATGTCCCACATCCAAAGTGCCAAGAGAGAGCTTGCTCTCCCTGTCTTTGAGTACTGTTTTCGCTGTCCCGGTTACCTCTTTGCTAACATTCTCTTCAGCGCTGCAGGGAAACCAGGGAACCACGTGGAGAAGGCACCCACACTGAAAGTGCCTGGAGGGAACATTGGGGCTTCTTCTCAGTGTCTCTGACATAGGGTTTCACTGTCCCGGGAAAGTCTCTGCTAACACCCTGCAGAGCGCTGTGCCCAATCTACAGAAACGTCTTGCGGTATCTCCTACAGGGAAAGTGCCAGGAGGGAACTGTCCATCTTGTTCTCAGTGTCTCTGAGAATTGCTCTGATTATCCCTGTGACCTCTTTGCTAAGACTCTCCAGAGAGCCGTCCTCAAAACCAACACACATCTTGACATATCTCCCACATTGATCGCAGTGTCTCCAGAAACGGCATTCAAGGAGCCAGGAACTTTTCTCCCTACACTGTCCATTGAGTTGTCCTCAAAACCAATATACATCCTGCTATATCTCCCACATGGAAAGTGCCAGGAGGGAGAAGTGGCGATTATGTTTAGACTTTCTCGGAACTGCTTCAAATCAACTAGATATCTTTGTGCTGTAAATCTCCCAACAGCCAAACGCAAAAGCAGCAAACATCTCGCTGTATGTCCCACATCCAAAGTGCCAAGAGAGAGCTTGCTCTCCCTCTCTTTGAGTACTGTTTTCGCTGTGCCGGTTACCTCTTTGCTAACATTCTCTTCAGCGCTGCAGGGAAACCAGGAACCACGTGGAGAAGGCACCCACACTGAAAGTGCCCTGGAGGGAACATTGGGGCTTCTTCTCAGTGTCTCTGACATAGGGGTTTCACTGTCCCCGGGAAAGTCTCTGCTAACACCCCTGCAGAGCGCTGTGCCCAATCTACAGAAACGTCTTGCGGTATCTCCTACAGGGAAAGTGCCAGGAGGGAACTGTCCATCTTGTTCTCAGTGTCTCTGAGAATTGCTCTGATTATCCCTGTGACCTCTTTGCTAAGACTCTCCAGAGAGCCGTCCTCAAAACCAACACACATCTTGACATATCTCCCTCATTGATCGCAGTGTCTCCAGAACGGCATTCAAGGAGCCAGGAACTTTTCTCCCTACACTGTCCATTGAGTTGTCCTCAAAACCAATATACATCCTGCTATATCTCCCACATGGAAAGTGCCAGGAGGGAGAAGTGGCGATTATGTTTAGACTTTCTCGGAACTGCTTCAAATCAACTAGATATCTTTGTGCTGTAAATCTCCCAACAGCCAACGCAAAAGCAGCAAACATCTCGCTGTATGTCCCACATCCAAAGTGCCAAGAGAGAGCTTGCTCTCCCTGTCTTTGAGTACTGTTTTCACTGTCCCGGTTACCTCTTTGCTAACATTCTTCTTCAGAGCTGCAGTGAAAGCAGGAACCACGTGGAGAAGGCACCCACACTGAAAGTGCCTGGAGGGAACATTGGGGCTTCTTCTCAGTGTCTCTGACATAGGGTTTCACTGTCCCGGGAAAGTCTCTGCTAACACCCTGCAGAGCGCTGTGCCCAATCTACAGAAACGTCTTGCGGTATCTCCTACAGGGAAAGTGCCAGGAGGGAACTGTCCATCTTGTTCTCAGTGTCTCTGAGAATTGCTCTGATTATCCCTGTGACCTCTTTGCTAAGACTCTCCAGAGAGCCGTCCTCAAAACCAACACACATCTTGACATATCTCCCACATTGATCGCAGTGTCTCCAGGAACGGCATTCAAGGAGCCAGGAACTTTTCTCCCTACACTGTCCATTGAGTTGTCCTCAAAACCAATATACATCCTGCTATATCTCCCACATGGAAAGTGCCAGGAGGGAGAAGTGGCGATTATGTTTAGACTTTCTCGGAACTGCTTCAAATCAACTAGATATCTTTGTGCTGTAAATCTCCCAACAGCCAAACGCAAAAGCAGCAAACATCTCGCTGTATGTCCCACATCCAAAGTGCCAAGAGAGAGCTTGCTCTCCCTGTCTTTGAGTACTGTTTTCGCTGTGCCGGTTACCTCTTTGCTAACATTCTCTTCAGCGCTGCAGGGAAACCAGGAACCACGTGGAGAAGGCACCCACACTGAAAGTGCCTGGAGGGAACATTGGGGCTTCTTCTCAGTGTCTCTGACATAGGGTTTCACTGTCCCGGGAAAGTCTCTGCTAACACCCTGCAGAGCGCTGTGCCCAATCTACAGAAACGTCTTGCGGTATCTCCTACAGGGAAAGTGCCAGGAGGGAACTGTCCATCTTGTTCTCAGTGTCTCTGAGAATTGCTCTGATTATCCCTGTGACCTCTTTGCTAAGACTCTCCAGAGAGCCGTCCTCAAAACCAACACACATCTTGACATATCTCCCACATTGATCGCAGTGTCTCCAGGAACGGCATTCAAGGAGCCAGGAACTTTTCTCCCTACACTGTCCATTGAGTTGTCCTCAAAACCAATATACATCCTGCTATATCTCCCACATGGAAAGTGCCAGGAGGGAGAAGTGGCGATTATGTTTAGACTTTCTCGGAACTGCTTCAAATCAACTAGATATCTTTGTGCTGTAAATCTCCAACAGCCAAACGCAAAAGCAGCAAACATCTCGCTGTATGTCCCACATCCAAAGTGCCAAGAGAGAGCTTGCTCTCCCTCTCTTTGAGTACTGTTTTCGCTGTGCCGGTTACCTCTTTGCTAACATTCTCTTCAGCGCTGCAGGGAAACCAGGAACCACGTGGAGAAGGCACCCACACTGAAAGTGCCTGGAGGGAACATTGGGGCTTCTTCTCAGTGTCTCTGACATAGGGTTTCACTGTCCCGGGAAAGTCTCTGCTAACACCCTGCAGAGCGCTGTGCCCAATCTACAGAAACGTCTTGCGGTATCTCCTACAGGGAAAGTGCCAGAGGGAATTGTCGAGCTTGTTCTCAGTGTCTCTGAGAATTGCTCTGATTATCCCTGTGACCTCTTTGCTAAGACTCTCCAGAGAGCCGTCCTCAAAACCAACACACATCTTGACATATCTCCCACATTGATCGCAGTGTCTCCAGGAACGGCATTCAAGGAGCCAGGAACTTTTCTCCCTACACTGTCCATTGAGTTGTCCTCAAAACCAATATACATCCTGCTATATCTCCCACATGGAAAGTGCCAGGAGGGAGAAGTGGCGATTATGTTTAGACTTTCTCGGAACTGCTTCAAATCAACTAGATTATCTTTGTGCTGTAAATCTCCCAACAGCCAAACGCAAAAGCAGCAAACATCTCGCTGTATGTCCCACATCCAAAGTGCCAAGAGAGAGCTTGCTCTCCCTGTCTTTGAGTACTGTTTTCGCTGTGCCGGTTACCTCTTTGCTAACATTCTCTTCAGCGCTGCAGGAAACCAGGAACCACGTGGAGAAGGCACCCACACTGAAAGTGCCTGGAGGGAACATTGGGGCTTCTTCTCAGTGTCTCTGACATAGGGTTTCACTGTCCCGGGAAAGTCTCTGCTAACACCCTGCAGAGCGCTGTGCCCAATCTACAGAAACGTCTTGCGGTATCTCCTACAGGGAAAGTGCCAGGAGGGAATTGTCGAGCTTGTTCTCAGTGTCTCTGAGAATTGCTCTGATTATCCCTGTGACCTCTTTGCTAAGACTCTCCAGAGAGCCGTCCTCAAAACCAACACACATCTTGACATATCTCCCACATTGATCGCAGTGTCTCCAGGAACGGCATTCAAGGAGCCAGGAACTTTTCTCCCTACACTGTCCCATTGAGTTGTCCTCAAAACCAATATACATCCTGCTATATCTCCCACATGGAAAGTGCCAGGAGGGAGAAGTGGCGATTATGTTTAGACTTTCTCTCGGAACTGCTTCAAATCAACTAGATATCTTTGTGCTGTAAATCTCCCAACAGCCAAACGCAAAAGCAGCAAACATCTCGCTGTATGTCCCACATCCAAAGTGCCAAGAGAGAGCTTGCTCTCCCTCTCTTTGAGTACTGTTTTCGCTGTGCCGGTTACCTCTTTGCTAACATTCTCTTCAGCGCTGCAGGGAAACCAGGAACCACGTGGAGAAGGCACCCACACTGAAAGTGCCTGGAGGGAAACATTGGGGCTTCTTCTCAGTGTCTCTGACATAGGGTTTCACTGTCCCGGGAAAGTCTCTGCTAACACCTTGCAGAGCGCTGTGCCCAATCTACAGAAACGTCTTGCGGTATCTCCTACAGGGAAAGTGCCAGGAGGGAACTGTCCATCTTGTTCTCAGTGTCTCTGAGAATTGCTCTGATTATCCCTGTGACCTCTTTGCTAAGACTCTCCAGAGAGCCGTCCTCAAAACCAACACACATCTTGACATATCTCCCTCATTGATCGCAGTGTCTCCAGGAACGGCATTCAAGGAGCCAGGAACTTTTCTCCCTACACTGTCCATTGAGTTGTCCTCAAAACCAATATACATCCTGCTATATCTCCCACATGGAAAGTGCCAGGAGGGAGAAGTGGCGATTATGTTTAGACTTTCTCGGAAACTGCTTCAAATCAACTAGATATCTTTGTGCTGTAAATCTCCCAACAGCCAAACGCAAAAGCAGCAAACATCTCGCTGTATGTCCCACATCCAAAGTGCCAAGAGAGAGCTTGCTCTCCCTGTCTTTGAGTACTGTTTTCGCTGTGCCGGTTACCTCTTTGCAACATTCTCTTCAGCGCTGCAGGGAAACCAGGAACCACGTGGAGAAGGCACCCACACTGAAAGTGCCTGGAGGGAACATTGGGGCTTCTTCTCAGTGTCTCTGACATAGGGTTTCACTGTCCCGGGAAAGTCTCTGCTAACACCCTGCAGAGCGCTGTGCCCAATCTACAGAAACGTCTTGCGGTATCTCCTACAGGGAAAGTGCCAGGAGGGAACTGTCCATCTTGTTCTCAGTGTCTCTGAGAATTGCTCTGATTATCCCTGTGACCTCTTTGCTAAGACTCTCCAGAGAGCCGTCCTCAAACAAACACACATCTTGACATATCTCCCACATTGATCGCAGTGTCTCCAGGAACGGCATTCAAGGAGCCAGGAACTTTTCTCCCTACACTGTCCATTGAGTTGTCCTCAAAACCAATATACATCCTGCTATATCTCCCACATGGAAAGTGCCAGGAGGGAGAAGTGGCGATTATGTTTAGACTTTCTCGGAACTGCTTCAAATCAACTAGATATCTTTGTGCTGTAAATCTCCCAACAGCCAAACGCAAAAGCAGCAAACATCTCGCTGTATGTCCCACATCCAAAGTGCCAAGAGAGAGCTTGCTCTCCCTCTCTTTGAGTACTGTTTTCGCTGTGCCGGTTACCTCTTTGCTAACATTCTCTTCAGCGCTGCAGGGAAACCAGGAACCACGTGGAGAAGGCACCCACACTGAAAAGTGCCTGGAGGGAACATTGGGGCTTCTTCTCAGTGTCTCTGACATAGGGTTTCACTGTCCCGGGAAAGTCTCTGCTAACACCCTGCAGAGCGCTGTGCCCAATCTACAGAAACGTCTTGCGGTATCTCCTACAGGGAAAGTGCCAGGAGGGAATTGTCGAGCTTGTTCTCAGTGTCTCTGAGAATTGCTCTGATTATCCCTGTGACCTCTTTGCTAAGACTCTCCAGAGAGCCGTCCTCAAAACCAACACACATCTTGACATATCTCCCTCATTGATCGCAGTGTC